>NC_087182.1:12354880-12467380 GCF_035594125.1 Scylla paramamosain
GGTCCTGATGGTGTATCACCCGGTATTGTTAAATTATTGCCAGTACAATGGATTATGTATATGTGTGTTTTGTTTAATAATATATTGTACTCTGGTAGTTACCCATTAGCTTGGACAAGAGCAAAGTTAGTTCCAATTTTTAAGAAGGGTGACAGGACTGATGCGAGAAATTATAGGGGAATAAGTATAATAAACAGTATTGCCAAAGTGTACGACATGGTGTTGTGTGCGAGACTGAGACAGTGGTTTACACCTTTCAGGGAGCAAGCTGGTGCTCAGGAGAAAAGAGGGTGTGTGGAGAACACAGTGGCTCTCAGGTTATGTGACATGGCTAGGAGGAGGAAATTAACTCTATTTGTAACATTCATTGACTCTTCCCAGACCTACGACAGAGTACCTAGACATAAATTATTTTATGTGTTACGAAGATTAGGATGTGGCTCAGCTATGTTATGTGCACTTATTGCTATGTATACTGTGACAGAAAGCTTGGCCGGAACAGCGGTGGTCTTAATAACTCTAGGTGTGAGGCAAGGATCACCCACCTCATGTTTACTTTTTATCATCTTGGTTAATGACCTTATATGACTAATTAAAGAAGAGTGTGGACATGATGGATTTTTACAATGGCTACATATACTTGTACTAATGGACGACACGGTGCTATTATCGACAACGAGGGCAAATATGATGAGAAAGGTATCTTTGTTACAAGATTATTGTACAGAATATGACATGAAAGTTAACCAATCCAAGACAAAGTTTTTTGTGATAAGCGGCAGTGAGAGGGATCGTGAACCTTTGGTGGTGGGCGACTTGGTGGTGGAACATTGTGACACATATGTGTATTTAGGGTCACCGTTTACCAGCGATGGTTCAACCACCTCTGCCGTCAAAGTCCATGCTAATAATAAGATGTCACATGTGTTAAAGTTTGTGTCTTTTGTCACGAAAAATAATGATATTCCGTTTGTGATAAAGAAGCGTGTACTTGATGCAGTTCTCATGTCATCACTAATTTATGGTTGTGAATCTTGGATAGGAGCTGATCTGAAAACGATGATGAAGTTGTACAATTGGTGTCTAAAAAGATTATTAGGAGTGGGAAAACTAACATGTAATGACATTTGCTACGTGGAGTCACGGTATCCACCTTTCAAGGACTTAATCAGGCACAGACACCACAAATTTTTATATAGTATGTGGCATGAGAGGTCAGGATATGATGATGATCCATTAGCCTTCACAATTAGGATAACAGTGAACTCTAACACTCCAACCAGTCGGACCGTCAGAAAGATGATCAACACGAATGTACTGGACCTGAGCTTGGTAATGAAGAAATTAAAAGATGACATGGTAAACAGTAACTCCTCAAGACGCACAACATATAAGGATATTAACCCAGATTTATTGGTACACCGTATATATACAGTGAAGCATGCAGTAAATGATATTCATAGAGTATCATTCACACAATTCCGAGTAAGTGGACATAGTTTAGCGTGTGAGACTGGCAGGTGGAGTCAAAGAAACAGAGGTCGACTGGAGGTGAATGAAAGGCTGTGTGTGTGTGTGGAAGGTTACAAACAGAGAGACATGTAGTGCAGGATTGTCAGTTAACACAGCAACTTAGGGATCAATATCAGTTCTCCACTTTAGAACAATTGTTTGGGGATCAGTTTACGCCAGAAATTATGTGTAAGATTGTTCATAACATTTTGACCATATATTAAAGAAGTAATAAATTATACTTGTATTTAATATGTTTCACACGATTGTGGGATTAGTGAGGATTTGATAATTATAGTAGTGCGTAGATGTCATGAACATGATTGTTTATATATATATTTTATAAACAAGGGTCCTAAGAATAGATATTTCTCCAGTGTTTATGTTTAGCTCGTTTATTTTGTAATAATAGACTTCTAGTAACTAATAGCTGATGAACTACAGTTAGGAAGTGATAATAATTTAATATTATCTTGTAGATTATGTAATACTATTATGTACAATCCATTGGTATTATCTGTTTGCTGTGGTCAATAAAATATCTATCTATCTATCTATCTATCTATCTATCTATCTAACTGGGGAAGGTGAGTACGTGGAGCAAAAAATGGAGAGAGCAGAAATGGGAAGGGGGTGGATGGGGGAAGGACGTACTGATTAAGGTCAAATCTCTCTCTCTCTCTCTCTCTCTCTCTCTCTCTCTCTCTCTCTCTCTCTCTCATGCAGGGTGAGGTCAGGTCAGGGACGGAGTTCAGAGAGATAAGGCAGGATGAGAGAGGTGAGGTGAGGAGTTAGGGTGTAAGACAAGAGGAGGGAAGATTTGTCCGGAAGGGGAGGAGGAAAGAGGAAGGGGGAGATAGGTGTGAGTATGTTAGAATGTCAGGTCATGCTGAAATGAGAGAGGTGAGGTCAAGGAGAATAGATGAGGGAGTGGAGAGGATGGTAGGGGCCGAAATGAGGAGATTAGGTGAGGTAAATGTAGATGAATTGTATAAATATTTCGTAAAGTTCATACAGGTCAGTTAGCAAATATCCCGTATAGGACAATAAGATCACAAAAAAATGACCCTAAATGGATGACTGCTAGGTTAAAACATTATATAGGGCGTAAGAGAAGTATATATAAGAGATTAAGGGCAGGTGAAGAAGTTTTAAGGACACAATAACTTTTTGACTGCTGTTGTCACCAGTGTAAGTCTATAAAAGCTGCTTACATTTCTTAGAGTGCTTTTGTCTAATTGTAACAGTGGTAAAGCGAAGCGAGATGCGTAGAGACAGGTAACTAAGTGCCCTTACACACGAGGACACTAGTGTCCACCACCGGTGTCGGACACTAGTTGCCTCCCATATTATCAAATGGAGCCTTTCACACGAGGCAACAGCTGTGTCCCAAGCAGACAACTTCCGGGCAACAGATATTTCGGTGTCTCGCTCCCGCAACACGTGGCGGACACTGACGGTTGCCGCCACTCACTGCAAAGCATTGTTTTAAATGGAAGCTTTCACACGTAGCCACCAGTGTCCGCCACCGCTGCCCACTGGCCAGCTTCTCATGCTCAGTTTGACACCCACCATCATCCCATGATGGAAGGAGACGGCCTATCAAGGACAATTTCGAAGATGGTGGAGGAGAAGCTGAACACAGAGGACATCATTTGTGAAATAGAAAAACTACCAGCACTATGGGACCCATCTTGTGAGGGATATGCAAATAAGATAGAAAAGCAGAACTGCTGGAATGCAATAATGGTGATACTCACCTGATTTTGAAGGGAAACCCCTCTCAGAAAAGAAAGAAATACGTAAGTCCTTTATGTGTCCTTTATGTGTCCTTTATGTGTTTCCCGCCATTCTTCCGACTGAGGTGTGTGAGTGGCTCACTAGTTGCCAGGCGGTGTCTTGAGCAAGGACACTAGTGTCCGACACCGGTGGCGTACACTAGTGTCCTCGTGTGTAAGAGCACTAACTCCATGGAAAGTGATGTGTGGCGGGTTAAAATCAGCGCAGGAACAGCAGTAACTAGGAATGGAAAGATGATATAAATGGCCTAGTTTGGGAATACGAAACACTTCTCTGTAGCTCACATACGTTATTCATTTCGCAATGTAGTCAGAAAAAAAAGACAGAAAAAGGAGTGGACTGAACAATAAGAGAAAGAGGACACTAGCTCTTCACATACTCGTATATACAATCTACCAACCACCAGTATAATATAACATATCTTTATAACTGTACAATGGCGTTGATTTTCGTAGCCTACCTATACATGGAATAAACTAATATTCTTAGGAATGTGCAATGGAGGCCCTTTACTTCTGACTCGGTAACAATAATCACAAGAAAACACAAAAGAACAAAAAAAAAAAAACGTGTTTAGCCTTAGTGAGGCTATTTTCATTAAACTAAACTATCTGGCATGAAGTAAGAGATACAGAATAGTAAAGCAGAAAGCGCTACTATTAAGAGAGAGAGAGAGAGAGAGAGAGAGAGAGAGAGAGAGAGAGAGAGAGAGAGAGAGAGATTTGACCTATTCAGTGCACCTTGATAGAGCCACTTGTAATCTTTCATTCGTTTTTACATGTAGAGGTCGTCACTAACTTACCGCGGTGCCCCCGTGATGGTTTCCACAATATAGTCAGTCGGGCACAGTTGAGAGAGGGAATCCTCAACAATGCCCATGGTGACACACATACACACACACACCAACACCGTTAGATTACTTCAGGAAGAAAGGAATAAATCTTGCCCTAGCTCCACCTACTGGCCGCGACGTCATGAAGAAATTAGCGGAAAGGTTGGTCACAAGCCAGGACGTAAATTTTCGCTCAGACGCCGTGTCGGTTACTCGGTCACTGATGGAGACTGTTGCCATTTGCCTTCTCTTCACACACACACACACACACATACACGCACACACACACATTGTCTCTGCCGTATCATACACGTATACGCCTGGCAGCACAGCAGGAATGAGAAGCCGATAGTAAACGGCTCGTACACATGCAAGTTGAAGCCTGCAAGTATTAAAGTTACTACATTTCGTTTAGGTGGTGAGGTGGCGAGTGTCCCCCTTACTGCCACTTAACTTTTAGGAAGGGGTGACCCAGCTTGTCAGTCCCTTGCTGATGACTGGTTATGGGCAATACTGAAGAAACAGGAACACCATCATAAATCATTTCATATTTCTTCACATGTTGAGATGACCACTCCTTATGTTAAACGAATGCCCTGCCACTAGCATTGAAAAAAAAAAAAAATATGGCTTACAACAAACTAATGAAACCCGGCGAGAAACAATTAAGTTTTGCGGTGGATGAGTGAAACAGGTAAAACAATAATAATCCTTCATCATGGAGACCGACACCCGGCACTTGTGATAGCGACGTGACCTTTCAAGATGCAGGCACCTGAGTGTGTGTGTGTGTGTGAGAGAGAGAGAGAGAGAGAGAGTGTGTGTGTGTGTGTGTGTGTGTGTGTGTGTGTGTGTGTGTGTGTACGCGAGAGAGGGAGAGAGAGAGAGAGTAGCTAGCATTTGGTTAACAAAGACAGGATAAGGAAAGGACAGCACTCCGGGTAGTAAAAATTTACTTCGAAGAGTAACCTTACTCCAGGTTCCGCCCTGAAGCCCCATCAACCAACACATCAATTAGTTTCATCCGCTCTGAAGAAAGTTACAAGGAATAACAAGGAGTTACAAGGAAGAGAAATACTCCAGAAAGCCTTATGACCCATACAAGGGAGTACTGAAAGAGACTCAAACAAGTTAGAAACACATGCCCAGGCGAGATTGAGTGTACAACCTAGGCAACACATTGTCGATTCGGGTCTTAAACTGCTCTACAGAGTCACTATTGACGATATCTGAGGGAAGCGCATTCCAACGACTGCAGATTTTGTAGGAAAAGAAGTTCCCACAAAGATCTCTGTTGTAACGCTTCAGTTCAAGTTTGTAGCCATTGCTACCAGTACTCCCCTTACTCAGCTGGAACAAGCACCTGTAGTCCACGAACCTCGAAGTATCTTAAATACCTCTATGAGCTGACCGCGAAGCCTTCTGGTCTCCAGTGAGAAGAGGTTCAACTCCTTCAGGCGATCTGTATAACACATATGCCTAAGCTCAGGAATCAGTTTGGTTGCCCTGGCCTGTACGCTCTCCAGTCTTGTGATGTCTTTACGGTAAGAAGGACTCCAAAACTGAACTGCGTACTCCAAATGTGGACGGACGAGAGAGTTGTACAGTGATAACACTATTTTTTTGTTCCGATATCCAAACAGTCTCTTTATGTAGCCTAAAAGTTTCTGAGCCTTCTTCTCTACAGCTATGCACTGCTTCGAGAACTTGATGTCATTGGTAATAACTACACCCAAGTCTTTCTCCGAGTCAATGCTCTCCAGAGCCTTTCCCTTAAGTCAAGTACTCAGATTGGGGGTTGCGGTACCCAATGTGCATGACCTTGCACTTGGCTGCATTAAATGGCATCTGCCATTTGTCTGACCACTCTCCCAGCTTTTGGAGATCAAGCTGAAGTTGCTCTACTTTCTCCGGAGTCGAAACGTCTGATCCTAGTTTCGTGACATCGGCGAACTTAGAGGTTCTGGAGACAATTCCTTCATCTATATCATTAATGTATATGATGATCAGCAGTGGACCAAGAACAGATCCTGAGGAACTCCACTCGTAACCGGAGCCCACCCAGAAGCATGAGAGTTGATCACCACCCTCTGTCTTCTCTCCCTTAACCAGTTCTCTATCCATCGACTTATTTCACACTGAATACCTAAGGCAGAGACTTTCAACATTAATCGCTTGAAGGGTACCTTATCAAAGGTCTTCTGAAAATCCATGTACACTACATCTACTGCCTTATACCTGTCATGCTCAGTGAACACCTCGTGAAAGAACTCGAACAAGTTCGTGAGACATGAACGATGCTGCCGAAAGCCATGTTGAGAATCTTTAAGTAAACTGTTACCCTCTAGATGACCAGCTAGTTTATCTACAGTTATACTCTCCAGGAGTTTTCCTACCACTGACTGACTGGTCGGTAGTTTCCGGGTTTGCTAGTATCGCCCTTCTTGAAGAGAGGAGTAACATTAGCTTCCCTCCATTTCACCTATTTCAAGAGATTTATTAAAGATAGTCACGAGATGAGGAGAGATTTCGTCTCGGACTTCCTTTAAAACTCTCGGCAGAAATCCATCAGTTCCCGGAGCTTTGTAGCTATCTAGATTGTCTATCTTCTTAGAAACCTCTTCTACTGTGTATCTTGTAGAGTTTATACTACTACCCTGATGTATTACACCTGGCTCTTGGTCGTAATGATCGTTTTCTACAGTAAAAACTGATGAAAAGTATTCGTTCAACAGGGTTGTATTTTCCTCATCAGAGGAACACAGAATCCCGTTGTCGCTCTCCAGAGGCCCTATCTTCCTGGAGATTGGTTTTCGACTACTAAGGATTATTATTATTATTAATAATAATCCTTAATAGTTATTAAGGAGTTTGGGGGATACTCTTCACCAGTTAACCTCTTGTTCTCGCGGATCCCTTCCCCTGATGACCATTCCTCTCTCCCCTCTCTTCCACAAACACACACACACTCTCTCTCTCTCTCTCTCTCTCTCTCTCTCTCTCTCTCTCTCTCTCTCTCTCTCTCTCTCTCTGTTTAACGAGAAAAATCAACATTGCCGAATTGTTAAAGGCTGTCTTTGATATCGCAGTGTCTGAATCCTTTCTTTATTGGCCAAGCATAGAGAGCTAATAACAGGCCAGTCCAAGACCAAGAGATGGTATCTCTTGGCTTTGGACAGCTATATCATTAAAACAAGACCACATTTTGACTTCACGGTTAGCCTAGTCCTGTTACAGCCTCAGGCTTGCCATGAGCTACATCGCCATGGACACGGCTCAAAAATCCATCTTGCACGCATTGACTTTCAGTGCAGTGACCTCCCTGATCGTGGAGTTTGTAGTCACCAGTCACTGATCTCTTCTTCCAGTGATCGTGGTGGGGAGGTCTGCTAGTATATATGTAATATTAATGTCATAATGTGTCCTGTACCCCTTTCCTTTTGCGTACATTGAGCTCTTCTGTCTGATGATGTGAGAGGTGGTCAAAGATTTCCCGACGCACATTACACCCACTACCTGCCGCATTTGCACGCTAAAGTGCACATTAACTCACACACTTCTTTTGCATCTCTCTCTCTCTCTCTCTCTCTCTCTCTCTCTCTCTCTCTCTCTCTCTCTCTCTCTCTCTCTCTCTCTCTCTCTCTCTCTGCGTGTGTGTGTGTGTGTGTGTGTGTGTATGGTGCAGTGTTTAGCAAGCTTGGCTAAGAATGTGGCCTCGGTTCACATACAGGATGGGACAATCGGCGCACAGCTCAAACCCAGTTGTTCACTTTTCCTCCGGGTTGATCGATAAATGGGTACCTGTAGAAACCTGGGAAAAGCCAGTCGCGGAAACCCGGATGTGTAAGCGGTGAGTCGGGCATCATCGCCTATGTGGACTCTGCTGTGTTCCACCATGTTTCCGGAGTTCCACTTGTTCCTTTTTTTCATTACTATAGTTTCTGGAGGGCGGAGTACAGTCAGACAAAGAAGTGCTTTGCTTATTATGTGTCGTTAATTGTTAATACATTGTAGTAATAATTGTACAATAGACACCTCCTCCGTGCTCCTGCTGCTTTCTCTGTTGTCAGAACCAAGATGCAGACACGGGTCAGAACTGCCAGAAAGCTCCTATTATATCTCAGACAAAGAACCGAAAAAAAAAATTATATATATATATATATATATATATATATATATATATATATATATATATATATATATATATATATATATATATATATATTAGAAGAACAAGGGATCACCTGAAGATCCGCCACCCCAGCCGCACTCGGGGTGGCAGATCTTCAGGTGAGACAATCTGGGGTGGCGGATCTTCAGGTGATCCCATACTTTTAATGAAGTAAACTTTTTTCTGCATTTTTTATATCCACTCAGTTTTTTAATGTGTTCATGTTGTTAGGTTAGGTTAGGTTAGGTTACGTTAGGCTAACCTAACCTAACCTAACCTAACCAAGTGAGAGAGTCTGGGGTGGCGGATCTTCAGGTGAGACAATCTGGGGTGGCGGATCTTCAGGTGATCCCTGTGGGGTGGCGGATCTTCAGGTGATCCAGAACAAGTTCTGAGCTATGGATGGCGTGAACAGTGATATATCAGAGTATTTTCTTCATCTATTACTTACAGCAACGTTTCTCCTTACGCAGGAGACATCATCAGGCTAAAACTTAAAACATCATTGAATATATCGTAAAATAAGTATAAAACATATAAAACATTGAATTATCCCATAGGGGGCAAGGCAAAGTGAGGCAAAACACGAACATGGGACCAGGTAATCATTAAAGCAATGAGACAAAAAAGAAACGATACAGGTAAGTAAATAGCTAAAAAAAGAAGAAAAAAAAAAAAAAGGCAAGGCACAAACAGCAATAACATGTTGATAAGTTATACCCATGAATGAGCGAGCTGTTTCTGTGTACTTCGACACGTACATAGGAACAGCTAGCTCGTTCATCATTCTCAGCAATAACGACACATTACACACGCATGATCATCCCTTTGCGGAGAAGGATGTCAGTATATTACATAAAGCTGACACACATACAGACCTTAAAATAGTAGAAGCTATTTACATTAAAGACTTGAAACCTGAATTAGATAATCAATTGTCTTCAACACAGTTATATCTTTTATAAACTGTTCGGAACTTTGGGTTCCGATACCATAACCATTCTAACCCACACACCGCCACCTTCTGTCGCTCCTCACCACACTACCAGCAGGAACACACTAGGTTCGTCTCTGGTTATACTACACCCTTATCTTTATTATTTATTCCTTTATTAGTGTCTTCCCATAGGTATAGCCTATCAACATATATCACTGCTATTTGTGTCCTGTCTTTCATAGCTATTTACTTACCTGCATTTTTTTTTTTTTTTTTTTGTCTCAATGTTCTAATGTTTACCTGTTCCCATGTTCGTGTTCTGTCTCATTTTGCTGTGTCTCCTATGAGATATTTTTTATTTTTTTTATTTTTTTTATGTTTTACAGTTTTATTTTACGATATACTCAATGATGTTCTTTTTAAGTTTTAGCCTGATGATGCCTTTTGCGTAAGGTGAAAGTGATAAATGAAAAAGATACTCTGGTGTATCCCTGTTCACCTCGTGTATATATATATATATATATATATATATATATATATATATATATATATATATATATATATATATATATATATATATATATATATATATATATATATCACACACACACACACATTGCGAGAATGGAACCCAGTATTGTATCACGTGGGACTTGTGCCTTTAAACATGGCAGTCAGCGCTCAATAATATCATTTTTTTTCCCATAATATTTCTTCTGGGATGGTTTTTCTTTTTTAATCATTTTCACGAACTGAAAAATGTGGCCTCCGAAATTCATGATCCCTTCAAGAGATCACGCTGGAACATAAAACATGCAGGTAAGCTACGCGGCGGGATAATAAAGGGAAAAATTTTACTACACCCCTCGCTCAAGCCTCACTGGACACATGCGTCTCTAAAACATCAAGTTGTTACCGGACCCAGCATTAAGACGTGTATTTCTACATTTCACCGGTTTCCGTTCAACATCCTGAGATGTCCTATCGTTTATTGTTGTGTTCGCGGTAGTGTTAGATCCTGCGAGGAGACTACTGCCTTCACTGGAAGGAGTCGTTGACAAGTAGATTACCTAACTAAGTAATTCTCTCTAATCCAAATGCATATGAATTCCTGTTCGTTATGTGCACGTGTCATGTGAGAGAAGGGAAGCAGGAAAGAAAAAGGAAGGAAGGGAAGGAGACAGAGGGACCCCAAAGAGAAGATATTTTTTAAAGTTATTATCAGAAAGAACAATAATAATACCAAAATAATAAAAGTTATTATTGTTTTTATTGAAACAATAATAAGAAAGAAAAAAGTAATTAAAAAATGTACATAATAAGAAAAATATATAAAATATTTTAGTATAACCTTCCATTTCCTTTTCTCTGTTCTCTCTCAAAACCTCCCTTACCTTAATCTCTCTCTCTCTCTCTCTCTCTCTCTCTCTCTCTCTCTCTCTCTCTCTCTCTCTCTCTCTCTGGTCTTTACAAGAATAATACATTTTTTGACGCATTAAAATGGAAAGTACAAAATTATTATTCGTATTCTTATTATCATTATCATTATTGTTGTTGTTGTTATTATAATTTTGTTATTATAACTGATGTTATAAGTAGTCATTATTATTATTATTATTATTATTATTATTATTATTATTATTATTATTATTATTATTATTATTATTATTAATATTATTATTATTGGTATGATAATGATAATAATAATAATATTTATAATAATAATAATAATAATAATAATAATAATAATAATAATAATAATAATAACTAAACAATGATAAAATAATGAATAATAGAACAGTAAAGGTGATAATATTACTAACTATGCTGTACATTATTTATATAACTTTAATTTTATTATTTTTTTTCAAATACAAATATATGTAGCTTTATTAAAGATTTTATTTTGAATTAACATGATATGGTATAATTCGGAGGCAGAACACAGAATACACTTTTTAAAGAAAATTCAGGACATAAAAAAAATATATTATTAATTAGTGTGTGATGAACATTATCAACAAATTTATATATATATATATATATATATATATATATATATATATATATATATATATATATATATATATATATATATATATATATATATATATATATATATATAAGTAAAGGAAATATAGTATAGTAAAGGAAACTATTTATGCATAGACACAATCTATGATCCTCATAAAGGGGAAAAAAAAGTTGCATTTACAGAATCTTTTTTTTTTTTTTTTCCTAGAAAGGCAATACATTTCAACTTGTTCAAGAAAGATGGGCCACGTGGTTCCCCAAATATATACACAACAAATGAAGTGAGGATAACATATATTATGGTATATACTTAGAATTGCATCAGATAAAAGGTTATTTCTTATTTTATATGATATACTATTTATTTGTGAGGCTTCTAAGAATGTTTTATCTATATGGTATTTCCAGTTTAGATTTTCGTCAATGAGTACACTTAGAAATATTTATATTGTTACGTGCAGTGAGCTAGTGCGAGAGAAGATAATGAACAAAGAAATAAGATTTAAAAAAAAAACGGGGAAGAGAGACAAGAGCGCGAGGAAACGCGTCTCTTATGTGTACGAGCCAAGCGCTAGTTACAATAACTTTTGTATAAATTTAAAGTTAACCTTTCCTACTTAATTTCTATCAACCCCGCTCCTTTCTTTTTGAGAGCTGCGATTGTAAGGGTGTGTAGATGAAGAATTGATCTATCCTACTGTGCAATTTGTTTTGACCCAGCTTCCCAACTAAAGCACATATAAATTTTTAAAATGTTTTACTATGAAAGAGAGTAGCGTAATGAGGGCGGCGCAGGGCTGGTTTTTACCTCCTCGTCCTTTCCTCGTCCCATCCCCCCCGGGGAGGATATTTATTTTAGAGGGCTTTTGTTTGATTAGACATTATTTAAGTATTCAAAGGAGCACGCCCCTGTTTATTAGATAAGATAAGAGTTTCTAGGAGCCTTCCTGTGGTTGTTGTGCCTCTTTAATTTGAATAGATATCTGTTAACACATATTCCTCGGCCCTGGTCGGGTGTTTTGGCGTATCGGAGGGCTGTTGGCTGCGTGTTCTTGTATATGTAATGTTTTGTGCCGCTAAATGAAACTGGTTCTAAACCAGAAGTTCTGCTGGGAGCTCTGGAGCCAGATGATATAGAAATACGGTGTTGGTTGGTGGTTGTTTCCTTTCTCCCCGAGTTTTACTGCTTATAGGTGGTAATTGTCTGTCCTCTGAGAAACTGTAAATAGGCTACTGACCAACAGGAGGATATAATAGTCTGTGGGCACGGGTAGCTCATCTAGTGGGAGGAGGATCATAGATTATTAACCTCCGAGGTGTGTGTCCGTTTTTGTAGCTGTACCCCCTTATCATGTGGTTGGCGATCTTTTCTCAGCGAGTTGAAGTTAGTTGGCAGTTGTAATGCTCCCTTACATGTAGGTGAGTGCGTTACATGTGAGTTTGGGTGCGGCCTCCATCACGGACGCCGATCCAGATCTGGAGGCTTCTAAGGTCCCTAATTCCATTAGTGTTACTCGCTCTAAGGTGAGGTGAGCGCCTCGGCGTTGGGCGCCCGCTCCCTCTGTTACTCCTGAGGTCGATTGCAATAAGGGAGAGCCACTGAGAGAGGAACAAAGAGTTGGGTGTTGATGCCGCAGTAGGAGCAGAGTGCCCAGGGGCTTGTCCCGCTAAGGGCGGTGGTTTGGGCGAGCTAGAGTTGAGCTTGTACTTGAATCATTGTGCAGGGTTGATTTCACTACTGCAAAGCCACCGCAGGAGGCATATGACGTTGTTGGGGATGTTGCCGAGGGTGAGGGTGGAGGTTTGAATGATTTGTTTGTTGATTTACCTCGCCCTGCGGAGCACCCACCAGGTGACAATCAGGTAGAGTTGTCACTTGGTTTGGAGGCAGTGGGCGCCGGTACTCAGTCTGAGCCCCAGTCTAGGGTGTCTGGTATTTTAGGGGTCACTGACGAAGGCGAAGAGACTCCTAACTCTGCTTGTGATAGCTGATGCTACAGCTGCTTACGTAACAGGAGAGGGTTCTGCCCCTTGGGAGCGCGTTGCCTCACTTCTTGCCAAGGCGGGAGTGAGCAGCAAGGAAGCAGAGGGTCGGGCAGTGTTTGCAGAGTCACAATACTGTGAATAGCCAGCGGAGAAAGGACAGAGGTTTGGAGCTCCATTTTGTCGTGCCATCCGCAGTTAAGGAAGCACGTGTCCAGGTAGTACGTAGAGGCCCGGCAGTTGGCCAATTTGACCAACTATTACCGTTTCATTTGAATAAGAGAAAGGATGTGACTCGTCTTATTTTTGCCATAGTAATGGCACTTTTAGTTCATTCATTTTATGGGTGTGACATGGCAGCTCTGCGGAGCCAGGAGCGGGCAAAGACGGAGTAGAGATAAGGGCAGTGACGGCCCGGCGGAGGAAGCTGTGGTTCATACCAAGAGTCGGGAAGGCCAAGGCGTGGGCCTTCTTCGATCATCAACACAAAGCCTTCGCGCGTGCCTTTAACTCGTACCAAGGGTCGCGGTGGAAGGTAGGGCTGTGAGAGGTCTGTCACTGGCACGTGTTGGTACCAGTGTTAATTTAAGTATTGGTATGAATGTATTCCGGATTTGAACTCCATGAACGACAACAAATACCACAGAGTGTTTTTAAACAAAGTTTTGACAGGTGTAAATACATGGAGAATCTTGCTAAAAGTGTGTCATTACAGATATATGAAAAACAGTTAAGAAACATATCTTATGTCTCAGATTTTTTGTTTATTTCTACAACATGATAATTTTTTTATCCTTATTATTATGACTCATTTTCCTTTACATTTTTCTGCGGCATGGAATAACTTTTTATCTTCACTTTTATCATTACGCTTCTTTTTATGATGTTTTCTTGAAAAGGGTGGAATAAAAAAAAAAAAACATTACTCATCAGTTCCTCTCTTCTGCCTGATTAATGTAAGAGTTTGACAGTATTTTCAAATTTTATCACTTTTACTGGCAAACTATGGAACTTCCTGCCTGCTTTTGTGTTTCCTACTGCTCATGACTTATCTTAAAAAATAATAATAATAAAAATAGGTAGGCTTCAAGATACAGTAATTTTGGATATGATTAAAGACTTTCCTTATAGTCCAGATGGACGGGGCCTGAACCTTGATCTTGGGTATATACTATGTTTTTTGGTTATTTCTAGCCCATTTACATATACATATCAAGAATTTAAATTATGTCGCTCTAACAGCCTTGGGCAATTTTTTTTTTTATTTTTTTATTAAGCGATATTCAACATGGCTGATACCATCGTTACACCATCGTCAGAGAATGAGATAAACAGCCCCCTTCCACGTGAAAAAAAAGACACAGCAAGTCTTCTACCATCATATATATATATATATATATATATATATATATATATATATATATATATATATATATATATATATATATATATATATATATATATATATATATATATATATATATATATATATATATATATATATATATATATATATATATATATATATATATATATATATATATATATATATATATATATATATATATATATATATATATATATATATATATATATATATATATATATATATATATATATATATATATATATATATATATATATATAATTTATATATATATATATATATATATATATATATATATATATATATATATATATATATATATATATATATATATATAATTTTTGTTTGTTTGTTTGTTTTACATGTTTCAGTTATGGCAACTTTTCTGTGAAATAGTGAAAATCCAAAATGGCCGACATTGATAGAGATTCAGCATATCTGCTGCACCATGACCATGAGATAAGAAATTCCTCTGCATGTAACAGTGTGGTCAACACAGTATCTGTATGAGAAGGTGCAGCATCAATGGAAGAGCCAAATACATAGTTTGTAGCTGAATTGTTTATCTCTGTTTCTACCTTTGTTCTTCATGTATCCTGACCATTCAGGGTGTCCTGAGCTCCAGTTTGGCCCCATTCAGCTACTTCTTTCAGCCACTAAATCAGCTGCAGCTGCTACAGCAACACAGGAAGAACAGAGCCTTTCTTTAACAACCGCTGCCTCTTGGTCCGCCCGGGACCAGGGAGGAGAATGCACTTTGTACTTAGGGCCGACTGAAAAGCTTGGGGTGGCGGGGAACCCCAGGCCCGAAGATCCAGCGAGACCGCGAGGAGGTGGCACTCTCTTAGTAACAATGCCTCACTACATAGTTACTCCTTCCAAGACATAGTTGCATCCTTCCAAGACTGCCCCATATTCATAATGATATTTGGTGGCACTGGATTTTTGGGCCCCTGGTAGTGTGTGAAGTTCACAGATGACAATTCACTGACCTTAAGGTGTGTCTGTTCTGCATTACTTAGTCTTGGTATGGTTGCAACTTTAGGTTCAGTTTGTCTGTCATCTTGTGGTGCCAGTTGGGTGAATTGTATAGCCATTGCATCTGTTTCTCTTGATCCATTTAGAGTGTAGATGTTTAGGTCATAATTGTCACACCAAACACTGATGGGTCCTGAATTCACTCTGAGAACCATGGCAGAGAATCACTGCTCACCAATGAACTTTGCTGCTGAGTTGCTGTATCTAACCATCTCATCATATGATGCAGCATAGCCATATTCATGAAGCATGTCATTTGCTTCCCTTGATCCAAATTTATGATGAAATTTTACAGCCGAGCCAATTGTGGTTTGATTAGAGCTCCTTGTAATGTGGCTTTGAATTGACTGTACATGGGTAAGGGATGCTTTTGAAGTCTTTCCCTTTTGAAACCAAAGATAAAAGAGTAGGACTTGTGTTGTCCACAGTTTGAGAAAGGCTGTAGCTTAGGAGATCATTGTTTGTTTTGGAAGAGATGTAGTCTCTGTCTTAATCTGATGAATGAGTTTGTCTATTTGTATCTCTTCATCACTCTGGTCTTCAATGAGCTTCAGATTCTTAAAACATAAAACTAGCAGATCCTTCAGTGTTCATCAGCATTAGTTCTTTGCTATACTAGTGGTTTCTTAACTTTAAAATCATGTGTTTTCTTGAAGCGGTGTGCCTTAGTGAACCTTTTCTTGTTTCTCATACAATTGGTATAGTTCAGTTGATGCCCAGATGCGTTTTGGGCTGTCCTCCATGAGCTTCAAGACATGATTCAGTCCTGCATCTCCAGTGTCTGAGTGCCCTTCATCTGTAGAGTGGATTTTAGCAACTTTCCCGTTACGATCTCTTGCAAAGCTGGAATAACAGGTTTAACGGTATTGTGCATCTGCTGCGTGAAAGTCTGTAGGTGCTACAAAAACTCTCATACGGACATCTTCAGCCTTCTTGTCACCCCTTTGAGTACATATTTCTAGAATTATTTCTTCGAAGGTAGGTCCAGACATCGGTAGTGTGCGACACTGAAGCACTTCAGGCCTTCTGTTAGGATGCTTTGGATCAAATGGCAAACATTCTTTGCCACAGAACAAACAGTGCTTTTTTAACTGAAATTCTTTACTTAGTAGACATTCTGTGCTTTTTGGGAGATTCCTGGCTTCCTGGGGGCATCTTGGATGCCATGCTTTTTTAAATACCTTTTAATGTGCTCTGATGAAGTGTATGTTGAAACGCAAGATCGATGAAAGAAGAAATTCCTTTTTCTGTCTTCAGATATTTGCTCTTATAAATGAACGTGGAGATTTGCTTGCTTGTATTATGCTTCACAACTGCTTGGTGCTTGCGATTGTCAATGCTTGATTTGTTATGTTACAGTTAAACATGCATGAACCTGCATCAGCCATTGTGTTCTTCCTGCAATAAGAAAGAAAGGAGAAAATTTGTTGTCCTCTCATCTTAAGCCATGTAGCCATTAAGAGGTATATAGGACTCACAATATTTACATAGGTGCTGATAGAATAGTGCAATTAACTTTCTAGAGTCATGACACAGTTCTAAAATGAAGCACTGAGGACAAGAACACCTTACCATGCATTTAGGCATATATGAAAATACATATATTGAAACCACAGTATGACAGAACACCTAATGGTTAATCCCAATGTAAATCTTTCTATACTCTCAAGGAATTATCCGGCAAATAATGAATGAAAACAATGCTAGACAACACCAAAAAGAAACAATTGAGCTGTAAATATAAAAAGTAAAGTAAAGGCTTAGATTGTAGAAGTGAAACATGAGTACAACACCAAAGTCACTAAAGGATATAATTTCAAGCAAGTGTTTTATGCCTGCATATTTTAAGAACCTACTGTGCAGCTGCAAAAAAGAGAATGTGGCAAATATTCTGTAGGGCTTGTTTTGAGTCTGGTTACCTAAGGAGAAAGCTCACCTGATCTACTGAATAATTTTGGGCCTTTAAGAAGGTTTAACAATGACTGAATGATTATATGCATTCACATTGACTTAAAGTGCAAAACTGAGGTGGGTCAACAAATTTGCTCATAGCAAAAATTGCCCAAAGGTGCCAGAGCGGCATTATTCAGATTCTCATTCAGGGGTATCTAGAGAGCAGGAAACAACAACAACAAAAAAAAAAAAAAACATAGTATATACCCTAGGTCAAGGTTCACCAAAAAATCCCTACCCGTCATCAGAACTATTAATGAATGAGTTTTGGGTAGTTGGAGAACAGACTTGGCATGATTCCGGGCAGAAATACAGGGTGGCTCTTTAGTTAAGGTACATACTTCGGGATTTAATAGTTCCAGTAATTCTAAGTCGAAAATACTCTCTGCACATATGCTGTGTTTTGCTTTATTTTGCTAGAAATTAACGTGTAAGTTGTGTTTTGCGGGGACTGCTTGCCTGGGTGGGCGTCCTCTCCTTCCTTCTTTCCCCGGTCGCTACGTACTCTAGTGGCGCCGCGCGGCATTGTGATAATTTTTTGTGAACAATCTTCACTGTCAAAACCTTACAGGAAGCAGTTAGCACATGACAGATTGAATTTTTGCTTATGTCAGTGAAGAAAATGTACAGGTAACAGCAATACAGTCGCTGTTAATTGCTACTTTTTAAACATACGTGGCAACTCACTGCAACTGTCTGTCACTCCCTCAACACTCAGTTGATGTCTTAACACCTAATAGTGACAGGCCTCGTCCATCAGCTGATTGCCACAATGCATCATTTAATAATAGGCGTTTTCAGTAGTGCCACCGACAAGTCAAACGTTTTGTGCCTGTCGTCTGGCAGTGGGGCTGTGAATCGTGTTCAGTAGAAAATCAAATATTGTATACTGTGCCGGACCACTACTGAAAACGCTTAAGGTGAAGACGCCTATCACATCCAGTAACATTGAGCATTCAGACATGATTTTTATTCTCTGATGGGAATACCCGGGTTGCAGCAGCAAAATAAAGAAAGAAGATACCCAGACAGCAGAGTGTTCTACAGAGTGTATCAGCATCTCTGTGAGAGATGTTTCCCCGGTATTTCTGCACCAGCTGAGTGTACTGAAGCAGCTCAAGTCGGTATCGTCCAGATGACAAAACGAAACCCCATGATCAGTACAAGAATACAAAAACAAATACCTAAGGCAAAATTCACGAAATAGCACAATTTGACATCACTTTGATTGATTTAGAAGATCATTGATGAATAATAGGAAGAGATTGGGTGAAAGGAACATTACTGTTAATAGACTTAGGAGAACAGTGACCATCTACCACAGCACTAAAAGAACGGTCCGAGAGGAAACTTGCGATAAAATTACAAAGAGAAGGACAGAAGCCGTAGGAGGTTAGTTTAGAAATCAAAGCTTCGTGCCAGACTCTATCACACGCTTTTGATATGTCTAAAGCAACAGCGAGTTTCACCAAAATTCCATAAAAAAGGATGACCAAGATTCAGTAAGGAAAGCCAGAAGATCACCAGTAGATGTAACCGGCCTCAATGTAATCCATACTGGCGATCAGATAGAAGGTTGTGAAGTGATAGATGTTTAAGAATCTTCTTGTTAAGGATAGATTCAAAAACTTTAGAGAAGCAAACTTTAAACTATAGAACGGTAGTTTGAATGATTAGAGCGGTCACCCCTTTTTAGGAACAGGTTGAATGTAGGCAAACTTCCAGCAGGAAAGAAAGGCAGATGTTGATAGACAGAATTGGAAAAGTTTGACGAAACAAGGTGCAAGCACGGAGGTACATCAGGTCTATAAACATCCCGAGGGTTAAGGCCAACGAGAGCATGGAAAACATCATTGCGAAGGATCTTAATGGGTAGCATGAAGTAATCGGAGGGTGAAGGAGAGGGAGGAACAAACACAAAATCATCCATGGTGGAGTTTTTAGCAAAGGTTTCAACAAAGAGTTCAGCTTTAGAAATACATGAGACGGTGGTGGTGCCATCAGTTTGAAATAAAGGAGGGAAAGGTGAAAAAGTAAAGTTATTTGAGATGTTTTTGGCTATGTGCCAAAAGTCACGGAGAGAGTTAGATCTTGAAAGATTTTGACACTTTCTATTAATGAAGGAGTTTTTTGGCTAGTTGAAGAACAGACGTGACATGATTCTGGCCAGAAATATAAAGTGCATGAGATTCAGGTGATGGAAGGTTCAAATACCTTTTGTGGGGCACCTCTCTATCTTAAATAGCGCGAGAACAGGTCTGGAAAGGTTTAGGGCGAGAGAGAGTGAGCAACGTACGCTTCCATGCCAGATACTATCATCTCTGTTATGCGTTCAACACACAGAGATCGGTCTCTGACACGGAAGCAGTAGTCTTTCCATGAAAAATCAGCGTAATACCTCCTCTGATCCTTCCAATTAGCAGAGGCAAAACGCCAGAGCCACTTCTGCTTTGGGGGGATTCTGAGGAGGGATTGGAGCGATAGGACAAGATATGAGATTGTGATCAGAGGAGCCTAACGAAGAGGATAGGGTGAAAGCATAAGCAGGATTCCAGGTGAGGAAAAGGTCACGACTTAATATAACATTACCAACCATAACTTTACCAGAATTTCAGGAAATGTAACTGAGTGAGTTTCATTTCACAGGAGGAGGGAGTAGTCACCTGCCGAACTGATAATTGCTTCCAGTGAGCTCTAAAGCACTGGATCAGAAGGTGCTGTGAACTTATCATTAAACCCAGTTGTGACCTCACTGAACATTTCCCTTTGTGCCTCACAACGCAAAGGGGCAGTCACAGCCTGCCCTCAAAAGGCAATTCTCTTCCTTCACACAAAACTACATGTACTTAATTACACACACACACCCTTCACTCAAAATTCAAAATTATCATGGCTGCTCCTACACCAGCCTCGGAGTCCCCATCAGGAGAGGGGATCATAAATGTCCCCAGGTCAGACTACTCTTCTGGTATCGACCCTGATTGTCTTGACACCCCCCTCAATTTTTTCTTCATTAACTTCTGCAACTTTGGCGATCTTAGATCTAATTTTC
Source organism: Scylla paramamosain (assembly GCF_035594125.1). Taxonomy (NCBI): domain Eukaryota; kingdom Metazoa; phylum Arthropoda; class Malacostraca; order Decapoda; family Portunidae; genus Scylla; species Scylla paramamosain. The sequence continues at coordinate 12,375,580 of NC_087182.1, forward strand.
AATCTATTGAACACCACCTTTCCTCTACTAAACCTCATCTTTTCCACACTGAAACACAGGTGTCTGAAGCAACTGACAATAACCCATTTTCTGTTCCCTCCTACTTTCTCTATCCTCATTTTCAATTCAAAGCTCTATGTTGCGTCTATGTGCGCAACAATTTAAGCTGCTCTCGTGCCAACGCTCTTGAATCTTCCGAGTTTCCCATCATCTGGCTACGACTACACAGTCACTCTCAAACTAGATTTATCTGTGTTGTATTTTTCTCACCTAACTCCTCTGACTATAAGAAATTCTTTGACAGCTAAACCACGAAAGTGGAAGACATTCTGACTCTTCCCTTTTGCGGAGATCTCCATTTTTGGAGACTTCAGTGTTCGCCACCAGCTTTGGCTTTCCTCTCCCTTCACTGGCCCTCCTGGTAAACTATCGTTTAGCTTTGCAATCCTTCATGACCTAGAGCAACTAGTGCAACACACTACTCGCATTCCTTACCGTCTTTGAGATAAGCCCAACATTCTTGACCTTTTCCTAACCTCTAAATCTGCTTACATTGTTATTCTATCTCCTCCATTGGGCTCCTCCGATGCCTGTGGCGTTTTGTCTCTGCTAGTAGGGGAGACCTGAGATTTTATTCTAATTTTCCTTGGAATGACTACTGCTACCGTGTCAGAGCGTATGACAGAGGTGATACTGCCTGGCATAGAGGCGTACATTCTTCACGCTTTCTCTCGACCTAAACCTTCCAAATCTTGGTTCAACACATGATACATACATATCATGATAGAGAGGTGACCCACAAAAGGTACTTCAACCTTCCATCACCTGAATCTCATGTGCTTTATATTTCTGCCTGGAATCGTGTCAAGTCTGCTCTCCAGCTAGCCAAAAACTCCTTCACTAATAGGAATTATGAAAATTTTTCAAAATTTAACTCCCCTCGTAACTTCTGACACGTAGTCAAAAACATCTCCAATAGCTTTTCTTCTTCATCTTTCCCTTCTTCATTTCAACCGGATGGTACCACTGCCATCTCATCTATTTCTAAAGCCGAATTCTTCCCTCAAATCTTTGCTAAAAACTCTATCTTGAATGATTCAGGTTACGTTCCTCCACCCTCTGATTACTTTATGCTACCTATTAACATCTTTCACAAATATGTTTTCCATGCCCTTGCTGCTCTAAACTTTCGGAAGGCTTATAGACATGATAGGGTCGCCACTATTGTTTTCCGAAACTTTACCTCCGTGCTCGTACCTTGCCTAGTCAAACTCTTTCAACTCTACTTATCAACATCTATTTTTTCCTACTTGCTGAAAGTTTGCCTACATTCAGCCTGTTCCTACAAAGGGTGACCGTTCTAATCCCTTAAAATACCGTCCTATTGCTTCACTTTCCTGCCTATCTAAAGTTTTTAATCTATCCTCAACAGGAAGATTTTTAAACATCTATCACTTCACAACCTTCTATCTGACCGCCAGTATGGGTTCTGTCAAGGCCGTTCTACTGGTGATCTTCTAGCTTTCCTTACTGAATATTGGTCATCCTCTTTAAGAGATTTTGGTGAAACTTTTGCTTTTACCTTAAACATATCAAAAACTTTTGTTAGTCTGGCACAAATCTTTGATTTACAAATTAATCTCCTACTCTATCCTTCTGTCTGTAACTATAAGTTTCCTTTTTGACCGTTGTATTACTCCTGTGGTAGACGGCCACTGTTCTTCAAAATCTATTAACAGTGGTGTTCATCACGGTTCTGTCCTTTCACCCACTCTCTTCTTATCATTCATCAATGACCTTCTAAACCAAACTTTCTGACCCATTCTACGCTGCACTTTTCCACGTATTTTCGTCGACGTCCATCCCTTCAGGAAGTAAACAGTTCATGCAGGAAAGCTACAGAAGGCCTGACTTCTGATCTCTCTAAAATATCTGATTGGAGCAGAGCAAACTTAGTATTGTTCAATGCCTCAAAAACTCAACTCCTCCATCTATCAACTTGACACAATTTTCCTGAAAACTATCCCCTCTTCTTCAGTGACATTCAGCTCTCCCCCTCTTCTACACTGAATATCCTCGGTTTGGCCTTTACTGATAATCTAAACCGAAAACTTCACATTTCATCTCTAGCTAAAACAGCTTTTATGAAGTTAGGTGTTCTAAGTCGTCTCCGCCAGTTTTTCTCGACCACTCCCACCACCTCTAGCTGATAACTCTATACGGGCCTTATCCGTCCATGTATGGAGTATGCTTCACATGTATGGGGGATTGCACTCATCCGTCCTTTTAGGCAGTGTGGAATCAAAAGCTTTTCATCTTATCAACTCCTTCCCTCTAACTGACTGTCTTCAGCTTTTTTCTCATCGCCGCAATGTTGCATCTCTTGCTATCTTCTATCGACATTTTAATACCAACTGCTCTTCTGATCTTGGTAACTGCATGCCACCCCTCGTCCCGCGGCTTCGCTGCACAGGACTTTCTTCTTTCTTTCACCCTTATTCTGTTCACCTCTCAAATGCAAGAATTAACCAGTATTCTCTGTCATTCATCCCTTTCTCTGGTAAACTCTGGAAGTCCCTGCTTACTTCTGTATTTCCAGCTTCCTGTGACCTGAACTCTTTCAAGAGGGAGGTTTCAAGACACTTATCCTGTATCTTTGACTAACACTTTTGACCCTGTTCGGGAACCAGCAATCCAATGGTCCTTTTTTTTTTTTTTTTCCATTTTTTGTTGGCATTGGTCAGTGTTCCTGCTATAGAAAAAAAAAAGAGAAAATATTAGGGATTAATCCATCAAAGACAAGTTATTGCTAAGATGAATAAATTCTCCTATCTGTTAAACCAATTAAAGAGTACTGCCTACCTAATAATTTCTGAATTAGCCGTTACTGAAGAAAACTATGACATATTTTAATAATAAAACTTACCATGAACGGGTGAATAAGATCCCACCCTATAAGATGAAAGAAAGTGAATGCAGAACAAACTATTGGCCAGTCAATAAAACCAAGTCAAGTTATGGAGCCACAGAAACAATGGGTACCTTTTCTACCACTATAAATGAGAGGACAGAACTACTAGTAACAGGACAGGAGCAAGACCTAAAACTCCAACAATTGAGAAATGTGCGTTTTGCTACGAACAGCATAACTGATATAACAGTATAACAACATAACCAGTATAACAACATAACAGTACTCTATGACAATTACCAAGGGTTAGGAAGGAAAGTAAATAGACTAGTATAGTTAAGAAAGATCACATTATGCCCAAGTGAATCACATCAAATGAAAGACGGTAAAACTAAACTGCATATATATATATATATATATATATATATATATATATATATATATATATATATATATATATATATATATATATATATATATATATATATATATATATAAGAGAGGAGTGTTGCTGTATGTAACATGATAGGGTATGAAACTAAACTAACCCCCTTACATAATGAGACCAGTAATAACCATCCTATCTCTCCTGCAACAGTTCCAGTAACAGAAGTAGAAAGTAGTAGTCAAAGATAACTAATGAGAGCCTAGGTTCTGTTTGATACAGGAACACAGTAAAGCTTTATAAGTAAGGAAACCGTAATAGCTTTAAACTTGCCAATAACAGGGCAAGCTCAATTAAAAGTCTCGGGTTTCGTAACTAATATTAATACCTAAACTTATGACATAAAATTAGGCAAATTCAAAACAAAGTTAACAGCGGTGGTGATCCCAGACATGAACACCAATTTAACCATCGAAGATTATAAGGAGACCGCTGGCTTCGTAAGAGCAAAGGCTATAAAATTAGCAGATCAAAACATAACATCAGGTGAGGTGAATCCAACTCAAATAATAATAAGGTTCAGATTACTATGGGAAATTTGTAGGGAAAACCTTAAGGAAATATGGTGTTCAAATGCTGACAACATCTGGGGGTAATATTATGGTAGGTCCACTGTTACCTGCTAAAGGTGCACTACCAATTCACACAGTAGACCCTGTCTTTGTGACACCCATCCAGTTCCTACTAATGGCCCGTATTGGAGCTCAAATTATCCCTAGTGAACTTCCTGATATCACAGAAGGGAGCGAACCTGTAAGTTATGGGGCTTAGACACTATAGGAATAAATCCTAACGCTCCAAATGTCAAAGAGCAAATGATCCAAGAGTACTTCAGTAAAACAATAAAATATAAAGACAAAACAATATTGGGTCAGATTACCTTGGAAAATAAATTCACCATCTTTACAAACCAATTATATCAATGCCAAGGATCAACTAAACAACTTGTAGACTAAATTACAAAAAAAAAAAAAAAACATGTTTGAACAGTACGAAAATATCATAAAGAATCAAACTGCAAGTAAATTCATAGAGTAGAGGAACCAGTAAATTACCCCCCTGGCCATTATCCCCCCTCACCATGCGGAAAAGAGACTGTCACCACACCGATAATGGTGGTCTTCAACTGCAATTCACAGGCAGCCAAGGGAGTAAGCAGTCTGAATGAGTGTTTGTATACGGGAATACACGAGAATATACGAGAATAGTCCTTTGGATGCATTCCGATTTAAATCCATCCTCTTTTGCTCATGTTCCAGTCCATTTCTGTTATGTTCGAGCTTACATCATTTCGATAAAGCTGGTTGTCCTGAAATAGGTCATGCATTTTGCATGGACAATTTACAAGTAACAGTAGACACATAAGAAGAAGCGGTGACTTTATATGAAAAGGCAACAAAGGAGTGTTTAGCCACTAACATGCCTCAGCAGAATTGGAGTAGCAACTCAATAATGCTGCAAAATCAACTAAAAGAACGACTTGAATCAGAGTTACCCATGAGTCAGAACTTAGTGGGAATGGAATGGGATGTGAATGGTGGTAGAATAATTCTACACGAGCCTCAATATTCTAAACAAAATCTGACCGAAAAATCCTTACTAAGCCAAATCTCTCTCTCTTATTTGATCCTTTGGGTATAACAATAAGAAGAAAAATATTAATGCAAGAAGCTTGGAAGGAGAAAATTAGCTGGGATACCGTCCTCTCAGAATATCATTCATCTGAATGATACTTCCAAACATCGATATGGGAAAAATGCACCTGCTGTTTTCTATCCAGATATTCCATCTTCCATTGCACCAGAACCAGACAGTGCTGATCTTTCTGTACCAGCTTCTCCAGAAAGAAGTCAACATATGTGGAATAAAGGTGGATTGCATTGCAGGAACAGAGGTCTCTATCCCCAGACATGTCGATTTAAATCAAAACGACAATGTACAACTTCACACCTTCTGTGACGTGTCTTCAAAGGCATATGGCGTAGCAGCCTACTCAGTCACAGATAACATTATGTAACAAAACTTTTTGTTTTGTCCTTGGCCCCAAATCATAATTTTCCAGTTATATCCATCTAAACAAAATAGGAAAAAAAAAGTTATTTTGATCCTAAAACTTTGCTTTTGTGGTTAGAACAATGATTTACATTTTTGCCTAATTTAATTATAGTATGGGTTACTATTGGTTTTAAAGTCAGGTAAAGACTTGCAAAATCCCAGTTGCTTGTCTAATTGCTTTTGAAATATTGCAAATAAGTTAAAACAATGAAAGAAAAATATAAAGTGTTCTGAAAGAAAGAATATAAAGTGTTCTAAAGATTTTTAATTTTATTAAGATCATTCTTGAACTGACTACATCTAGCTAGAAATTTCTTATATTTAGGAGAATTTGCTTACATTTCACAGATCTCAAATCTTCCAGAATGTTCTACCAGACAGTTTTAAAAGTTTCTAGAACATTTTAGAACATTCTATTCAATGTAAACATTTCCAGAATATTCTAGCACTTTCTCGAATACAGTAGAAATATGTAGAAGTATCAAGAATTTTCTAGAATCTACAAGAATTTTCTATAATGATTCAGAATATCCTAAAGTAGGTTCAAAAATATTCTAGAAAGATTGAGAATATTCTGGAACACATTCTAGAGAGACTAAGAATATTCTAGAGTACTGTTTCACATTATATATATATATATATATATATATATATATATATATATATATATATATATATATATATATATATATATATATATATATATATATATATATATATATATCAGAGATCTTCGTTTGGCAAAGTCAAATGATGAGCTTTTGATTTCAAGGCTGAAGGAATGGGATTTACTTGATGACAATGTGCAAGTGACCAGCCAAAGAAAACGTCACAAGCATTACTCCACCTCCTTTGCAAAGGGGGACAGGCTATGCTACTGCAGTGCTATATCAGGTTTGCTTGATGCTATTGAAAATGCTTGCAATGCAAATGAATGGAGACTTCATTGACAGCTCATCCAAAAGCCTGAAAGCTATACTTCTGCACAATGGAAACAAGTATCCACCTCTGTCTCTTGCTCATTTTCTGCTTCTTAAGGACTACAGCAGTGTAAAGGTTATACTGGAAACTTTGAACTACAGCAAGCATGGCTGGGAAGTTATTGGAGACTTCAAGATGGTGGCTTTCTTGATGGGACTGCAAGGAGGTTTTAATCAAACATCCCTTGTTTTCTTTGCCTTTGGGACAGTAGAGACAGAGCAGCACATTACCAGAGAAAGCACTGGCCTCCAAGGGCTGACACTACAATGGGAGCACACAGTATCAAACATGAGCCATTGGTGAATCCTCAAAAAGTTTTGTTTCCTCCACTACACATCAAACTGGGTTTCATGAAACAGTTTGTTACAACTCTTGGCAAGGAGTCTGCTGCCTTGAAATATCTTCAAGACTTCTTTCCTAACCTTTCAGAGGCAAAGGTGAAAGCTGGTATCTTCATTAGACCATAAGTATGGAATATTATGGAGTGCTCAGAATTTCTACAGAAGCTCACAGAAAAGAAGAAAAAAGCTTGGGAGTGTTTCACTGCCGTAGTACAGGGCTATCTTGGCTGCAATAAGGGTGATAACTATATGGAACTGGTTGAAGCTTTAGTGAAAAGCTATGGTGAGATGGGCTGCAGAATGTCATTGAAGGTCCATATCCTAGATGCTCACCTCGACCGCCTCAAAGAGGATATGGGACCATATTCAGAGGAAGGGGATCCACCAACTTATAATGAACTTTGAACAGAGATATCAGGGATATCATGAAAACATGATCGGAGACTACATTTTGGGGCTCATACATGAAAATGATTTGTTGTATTCACGCAAATCAAGAAAAAACTTAATTTTTTTATCCAAAAAGTTAGTTTCAGAAGGTGCCGAGGTAGAATAAAATAAGCTGAGCTACCATATGAAACAAAGCATCCTATCTTGTCACCAAAGAGGAGTCAACTCTCCAAATTAATCATAATAGAGGCCCACAGAATAATCTTACATAGAATGGGGGACAGTCTAGCTCAAGTTAGGAAAAAATTACTGGATACTTTAAGGGCGTCAAGTAGTGAAAACTTCTCTGAAGGATTATAACATATGCCGACGTTATGAGGCATCCAGGACCACCAATCCTACCTCCGGAAAGAGTAAGCTTAGGTAGACCCTTCGAAGTAACGGGTATTGATTACACACGCGCTATTATAATAACTGGTGAGGGTTACATCCCAAAGAAGGTCTATATATGTTTGTTCAGCTGTGCCAGAAAAAAAGGCAATTCACCTAGAAGTGGCCGAAGACCTTATTTCAGAGACCTTCAATTGCAATTGTTTAGAATCTTTGTAGCAAGGCGTTTCTGTCCTCGTCACATCATAAGTGATATGCCACTAACTTTGTAGGGACGGCTGTCTTTATTGAAGATATCATAAATTATCCAAGACTTATTTGTTAATAAACATTAACAAATAGACAATGTCGCTGGAAATTCATCACACGAAGGGCGCCCTGGCAAAATGGTTTCACAGAAAGAATGATAGGGCTAGTCAAAAACTACCTAAAGAAAACGCTACATCGATCCAAATTTAATCTCAAAAAATTAAAAACGGTAGTAGCGGAGATTGAGACCAGAATCGACAACCGACTTCTGACTTGCTTAGATGACACGTCCGTACATCTGGATGCAATAACACCATTTCATGTCTTATATGGGAGATGATTAGAACCATTCCCATCCATCGAGGTGGAAAATCATATCATAGACCATAGATGATAGGTTCCAGTATTTGAGAGAAAGTTATCATCAGCAAAACAAGATATAAGAAAAAGTTGAGGGAGGAGGGGTGACAGGACACTTTGGGTCGATAACAGAAGGGCAATCCGACCTGGTGATGTTTATGGTCTCCTCCCCAGATGGGGACTCCGAGACTGGTGTTGGAGTCGCCATGATAACTTTGAATTTTGAGTGAAGGGTGTGTGTGTAATTAGATTCATGTAGTTTTATGTTGAGGAAGAGAGTTGTCTTTAGAGGGAAGGCTGTGAGTGCCCCCTTGTGTTGTGAGACACAAAGGGAAACGTTCAGTGAGGTCACAGCTGGGTTTTATGATGAGTTCCCGAGTTTTACAGCACCCTCTGATCCAGTGCTTTAAACCTCACTGGAAGTAATTATCGTTTCGGCAGGTGTTTACTCCCTCCTCCTGTGAAATGAGGGCCACTCAGTTATATTTCCTGAAAATTCTGGCAAAGTTATGGTTGGTAATGTTATATTAGGTTGGTCTTTCGTTTTAGAATTAGGAGGGGTGTTGTTAGTCAAGTTACTTCTCAATAATTGTAATTGATCTTCAGATTTAAATGCTCACTATAATTTATTTCTTATTGTTCATAGTCTGAAGTAATTGGACCATAGGCTTCAGAATCTTTTTCAGTTAACAGTTTAGCTTATAATTGGTTGAAAGTAACCTGATAAGCTACTCCACTTTTCTCTTAATGATTCTATTCACTTTAATTTACCTTGGATTATTTGGTCACTGCTTATTAGCTTATTACCTTCTTTAAGAGAAAGATTTTGTTAACCAACCTTGTTTAGTTGCAAAGGATTTCTAAGATTTTGATAGACATGTTTGTGGATTTAATTTCAAGTTATTATTTGCTGGTTATTTGGGAAGTCGCCTGTTTTGCCTGGTTTGTTGTGGTCGCTTTGCACCCCGGTTCTGCTTAACTCAACGGTACTGAAATTGGTATCAGGTTGGGCTTTAGCTTAGTAGTTTGTTATAAATGCCTTTAACACATCACCCCCTATCTTTCGATCTATGAAATGTCTGAGAAGCCCACACACATGTCCCTTGCCTATGTAGCTCCAGTGTTCCCGATTTCTTGCCATATGCTTTATTTATTTTTTTTTCATTTATTTTATTTTATTTATTTTATTTTATTGTTTATTGTTTATATATATATATATATATATATATATATATATATATATATATATATATATATATATATATATATATATATATATATATATATTTTTTTTTTTTTTTTTTTTATTATTATTTATTTATTTATTTATTTATTTTTTATTTTTTTATTTTTTTTATTTTATTTTTTTTGGGCGACGGAGAACCTTCAGTAACCGACAAAGAATCCTGTCTCCTCACTCGGGGCACCAAAAAAAAAGACCTTAACACTCACCCTATTGTCTCCCACTTAGCACATCATCACAGAAAGCACCGCTTAATATAATTATGAATAGCCGATAGCTTAGCTGTGGTCCGAGCTAGCGGGGAGCGGTGACGGCCGGAGTGGTGAAATGGAGTGATTGGTGTTCCAGGCCAGCGGCTGGTCGTGTTTCATAGCTAAGACAGGGTTCTGACCTAAATTCTTCTTAACTTCGCTAATTTAACTGGATGGAAACGGTAGAATGGCGGAGATACGTCTTAATAAGACTTTTTATGGCCGGTGGCTGGCGACTGCTACTGAGGCAGGGAGGCTCGCTCCCTCGTTAGTTTCCAGCACACTATGTCAGAAACAAAAGCTATACGCCTTTCATACACTTCCACCTTGCTTTTATTTAATTTAATAACCAATACTTAGTTTGTACTAGATTAACCTTAATATAACCTTAATATAACCTTAATATAACTTTACAACTTATATACAAGTCACAACTCAAACCAATAATACATTGATATTACGCGTGATACGAGTGAAAATTTCACCAATCATGTTTCGCATTTCAAACATTAATTCTTATTATTCCTTAAACCAAATGACTTATAAACAGGAGGGGACTCTAGACACCTGTCGAAATGAAAATTACTCCCAGTGAAGTCTGAAGCACTGGAGCAAAGGGTGCTGTGAACTTGTCAGTAACCCAGCTATGACCTCACTGATCGTTTCCCTTTGTGTCTCCTAACACAAGGCGGCACTCACAGCCTGCCCTCTAAAGACAACTCTCTTCCTTCACAGAAAACTACATGCATTTAATTACACACACATTCTTCACTCAAAATTATAAATTTCAGCTTTGGTGACTCCTAAACCAGCTTTGGAGTCCCCATCTGGGGAGGGTACCACAAATGTCCCCAAGTCGGACTGCTCTTCTGGTGTCGACCCTAATTGTCTTGACACTCCCCTTAACTTTTTCTTCGTTAAGGGGAAGCTCACCTCAGCGGACCGAAAATCCGAACAAGAAATCATATAAAATAAAGTATTGGGAGCTAAAACTTGAAACTTTCCAGGGTATTTAGGATTATTATCATCTAGTTTTTCTATAGAAAAGAATGACCTAGGTCATTACGTCATGACGCTATGAGGTAATTCGTAATTATTTAACTTAAAGTGTTCTGGAGGCTACATTAATTATCCTAAAGTAAGGTTATTTGGGATGTGGAGGGTCATTGTTATCCAAACGTTTCACCATTCCATTTTTGTTTTGTTTCTTTTTTTATTTGCCATACGTCACAAAGTATTGCCGCATCATGTCAATCAAAAACGTAACATTGACATTTTCGCACTTTCTCTATCCTGTCTCTTTTTGCTTCACATTTTCTAAAACATTGAAATATTTAATGATTTCCCTTCTCATGAACAATTAATTCAGCATTTTATAAAGGAATCTGATCTACCGTTGATTTTATGGAAATTTTTAAAAGTAAAATATCATGTTTTTAGTTATGGTCATTTAAAGATTGAAGAGTCCCTATCTCCTTTATTTATTCAGCAATTTGAATGTTACTTATGTATGCAACTTTTGAATACAAGTACATGAAGCTTTGTAAGAAACATCACATTATTTCAATATTTACTACTACTTGTCCCAGGCCTATTCTCGGTTTCTGTTGGGCCGCGGAAAAAGCAGTTACAGGCAACACGCCAAGCAGTCCATTTTTTCTCGCGCCTTTAGTGATATTTATTAAATATCTCACTACTGGGGGTGTCCTCAGAGATATTTTATAGAGTAAGGGTTTTTTTTTTTTTTTTTTTTTTTTTTTTTTTTTTTTTTTTGCCACCGGTGGGTGCCTTCAATTCCCTTCATGATGTATTCCTTGCTAAACATTGTCCTTCAATTACATAGGTAAGGGTTCATAAGCAGCACCATATACACTTCATTTGCTTTTTCTCTTCCTCTCCTCTTCTTGCAATGTTCGTATTTTCTTCGTTAGTGGATGGGGCAGGAAGTGAGGGAGGAGGAGAGTTGGACAAGGAGGAGGTGGATGCAGTAGTTTGCCCCTCCTTTAGTGAAAGCAAAAAATCTAGACCACATTTTTAAAAGTATCTTATTCTTTCTCTTTTTACGTTTCTCTTATATTTAGCTAGTGTCTAGCATAAATTTTCTTCCTCCCATCCATCGTTCTGTAGGCAGAAAGAGCAATAAGAGAGAGAAGGCAGGGAGCGAGGAGCTAAAATAATACTCTCATCGAAGGCATAGAAGCCAATGACAGACTGTCTCCTAGCAGCCTACCCAGACAAGCTATTTCTTACCAGGTACTACCACACGGGGCCTATATCATCATGATTGAAAGAGGAGTAAGATCGTAGAAAATGCCGTATAAACAACTTTACAGGATCCTTCCTGAAGCCACGCCTACTTCGCCTTACGCCGCAGAACATTTAAATGGACTTTAACCCGTCAGCAGAGCTTTCCGCGGGAAATAGATAACCTGAATAACCTGAATACATTTCTGCACATTTTGAAACATGCCATGTATGCAACATTCGCGGTCTTACATATAATTTCCAATCTGTAGAACACCACCTCTTCTCTACTAAACCTCATCTTCTTTTCCTCAACGAAACACAGGTGTCTGTGGCAACTGACAGTAGCCCCTTCCCTATTCCCTCCTACTTTCCTAATCCTCATTTTCAGTCCAAAACTGGATGTTGCGTCTATGTGCGCGACGACCTAACCTGCTCTCGTGCCCACGCTCTTGAATCTTCCGAATTTTCCACCATCAGGCTACGACTACAGAGTCACTCTCAACCTAAATTTATCTGTGACGTATAAGCATACCTCTCACCTAACGCCTCTGATTATAAAAAAAATCCTTTGACTATTTAAATTACAAAGTGGAATACATCTCGACTCTATTTCCTTTCGCAGAGATCTCCGTTCTTAGAGACTTCATTATTCATCACAAGCTTTGGCTTTCCTCTCCCTTCACTGACCATCTGATGAACTAACCTTTTAACTATGCTATCCTCCATGCCCTAGAGCAATTGGTGTAACACCATACTCGTATTCCGTATCGGAGATACGCCCAACATTCTTGACATTTTCCTCACTTCTAATCCTTCTGCTTATGCCCTCACCCTATTCTCTCCATTGGGTTTCTCTGATCACAACCTCATATCTTTTCCTATCCCTCCAATCCCCCCTCAGGATTCCCCAAAGCGAAGGTGCATCGTTTTGCCTGGGGGGGACTTGAGAAGATATTATTCTGATTTTCCTTGGACTGACTACTTCCAGCAGGAAGGAAAGGTAGATGTTGATAGACAGAGTTGGAAGAGTTTGACTAGGCAAGCTGCAAGCACGGAGGCACATCAGGTCCATAAGCCTTCCGAGGGTTAAGGCCAGCGAAGGCATGGAAAGCATCACTGCGAAGGATCTTAATGGGTAACATGATGTAGTCGGAGTGTGGTGGAGAGGGAAGAACAAGCACAGAATCATCTAAGGTGAAGTTCTTAGCAAAAGTCTGAGCGAAGAGTTCAGCTTTAGAAATAAATGAGATGGCAGTGGTGACATCAATTTGAAATAAAGGAGAGAAATATGAAGTTATTGGACATGTTTTTGGCTAAGAGCCAGAAGTCAGAGACACGTTTCTGTGTTGAGCGCATAACAGAGGTGATAGTATCTAGCATGGTGGCGTACATTTCTCACTCTTGCTCTTGCCCTAAACCTTTTATTCCTTGGTTTAACACAACCTGTTTTCGTGCTATACATGATACAGAGGTGACCCACAAAAGGTACTTGAACCTTCCATCGCCTGAATCTCATGCACTTTATATTTCTGCCCAGAATCATGTCACGTCTGTTCTCCAGCTAGCCAAAAAAACTCCTTCATCAATAGAAAGTGTCAAAATCTTTCAAGATCTAACTCTTCTCCTGACTTCTGGCTCTTAGCCAAAAACATGTCCAATAACTTCATATTTCTCTCCTTTATTTCAAATTGATGTCACCACTGCCATCTCATTTATTTCTAAAGCTGAACTCTTCGCTCAGACTTTTGCTAAGAACTTCACCTTAGATGATTCTGTGCTTGTTCTTCCCTCTCCACCACACTCCGACTACATCATGTTACCCATTAAGATCCTTCGCAGTGATGCTTTCCATGCCTTCGCTGGCCTTAACCCTCGGAAGGCTTATGGACCTGATGTGCCTCCGTGCTTGCAGCTTGCCTAGTCAAACTCTTCCAACTCTGTCTATTAACATCTACCTTTCCTTCCTGCTGGAAGTTCGCCTACATTCAGCCTGTTCCTAGAAAGGGTGACCGCTCTATTCACTCAAATTACCTTCCTATTGTTTTGATTTCCTGTTTCTCTTAAAGTTTTTGCATCTATCCTCAACAGGAAAATTCTTAAACATCTATAATTTTACAATCTTCTTCGTGATCGCCAGTATGGGTTCTGTCGAGGCCGCTGTACTGGTGATCGGGCTTTCCTTACTGAATTTTGGTCATGCTTTTTCTAAGAATTTTTGTGAAACTTTTGCTGTTGCCTTAGGCATATAAAAAAATTCTGATAGAGTCTGGCGCAAAGCTTTGATTGCTAAAGTATCCTCCTAAGGATTCTTTCCTTATCTCTGCAACTTCATCTCAAGTTTCCTTTCAGGCAGTTCTAATGTTGCTGTGGTAGACGATCACTGTTTTCTTAAGTCTATTAACAGTGGTGTTCCTCAGGGTTCTGTCCTGTCACCCACTCTCTTATTATTTATCAATGATCTAAATCAAACTTCCTGTCCTATACATTCTGCACTTTTCCACGTCTTTTCATAGACGTCCAACTCTTCAGGAAGTAAACAGTTCACGCAGGGAAGCTGTAGAACGCCTGACTTCTGATCTATAAATTTTTTTGATTGGGGCAGAGCAAACTTAGTATTGTTTAATGTCTCAAAAACTCAATTCCTCCATCAACTCCAATCAGAAATTTTAGAGAGAGATTTGAAGTCAAGCGTTCTGTGGCTTCCCTGCGTGAATTGTTTATTCCCTGAAGAGTTGGACTAGGTATCTAGTTGACTAGGCAAGATGCGAAAACGGAGGCAGTTTCGGAGAACAATAGAAGGAACCCCGTCAGGTCCATAAGCCTTCCGAGGGTTTAGACCAGCGATGGCATGAAAAACATCTCTGCGAAGGATTTGAATAGGTAGCATGAAGTAGTTGGAGGGTGGAGGAGAGGGAGGAACAAATCATAAATCATCCAAGATAGAGTTTTTTAACAAATGTTTGAGCGAAGAGTTCAGCTTTAGAAATAGATGAGATGGCAGTGGTGCCATTAGGTTGAAATAAAGGAGGAAAGAGGAGGATGAAGGAGGATGAAGAAGCAAGGTTATTTGAGATGTTTTTGGCTAGGTGTCAGAAGTCACGAGAGGAGTTAGATCTTGAAAGATTTTGACACTATTAATAATGGAGGAGTTTTTGACTAGTTGGAGAACAGACTTGGCATGATTCCGGGCAGAAATATAAAGCGCGTGAGATTCAGGTGATGGAAGGCTGAAGTACCCTTTGTGGGCCACCTCTCTATCATGTATAGCACGAGAACAGGCTGTTTTAACCAAGATTTAGAAGGTTTAGGGCAAGAGAAAAAGTGAGGAATGTATGCCTCTATGCCAGAAAGTATCACCTCTGTTATGCGCTCAGCACAAAGAGAAGGATCTTTGGCACGGAAGCAGTAGTCATTCCAAGGACAATCAGCATAATACCTCCTCAGGTCCCCCAATTAGCAGAGGTAAAAACGCCAAAGGCACCTACGCTTTAGAGGATCCTGAGGAGGGATTGGAACGATAGGACAAGAGAGGGTAACAGCATAAGCAGAGAGATGAGGTAAGGAAAACTATTACTACTAAGTAATAATGTTGATAATGGTAATTAATATTATTATTAATTATTATTATCATCATTATTATTATCATTATTATTATTATTATTATTATTATTATTATTATCATTATTATTATTATTATTATTAATTATTATTATTACTACGAACAATCCCACTTAATAAACGGTAAAATCACGTCTCTTAAATAAAAAATAAAAAAAAATGGCTCAAGTATTTCTTGGATCCTCTCTCCACAACTTGGATGATGACTGGTGGTGATGGTACCGCCACGTGGTGTTGGTTGGTAATGGGAGGCGATGCAGGTGATGAGAAATATTGCGTGGTTTTAATGGATGCCGGGTTTGGTGTGGAGTTATGAGTACTAATGATGACCGAGAGGTGATATTCAATGGATATGTTGAATTATGATAACTCGTGATGGTGGTGGTGGTGGTAGTATTAGTAGTAGTAGCAGTAGCAGTAGTAGTAGTAGTGGTAGTAGCAGTAGTAGTAGTAGTAGTAAAGTAGTAGTAGTAGTAGTAGTAGTAGTAGTAGTGATGGTGGTGGTGGTGGTTATAGTACCGGATTAGATGCAGTTTTAGCCCTGGCAGAACCTTCTCGTTCTTCAGACCATCAAGCTGAAAACGTGGTTGGACAATGCAAAGTAGTGGATGACAATTACGCGTTTCATCCCATTTGTGAAATTAATTTTAAGATTCTAATGAAATTCAATCTTAACGTATACTCAGTTACTCTGCTTTTAATTGTGTCCTCAGTGAGTGGCCCGAGCCTTGAAGAAATGCTAAAATAAGCACGCATGACCGAGATGGTACAAACTGAGGGTTACAGGCATCGCCCGTAAGAAGATCTAAGGCACGTGTGGCTCTTATAGATAAAATAAAATTTAAAAAATAATAAATAAATAAAGTAAAACGAAGCTTTTTTCTTATTTTTTCAAGGTAGTGACCATCGCCTTAAGTTTTATTACATGAGATACAAAGCGAAATATTGCAAAAATGTGACAGATATTTAGCGACCTATAAGGAACTATAATTACAGTCCTTAACTAATGACGTGTTCATTAGTTCATCAACAAAATGACGTGTTCATTAGTTCATCAACTACTTAAATTACATTTAAGAAAACTCATAGTACAAATTTTCTTAGTCATCGTTGGCTTCGATTAGTCATGGGGCTGGGGTGGTGAATATAATCGCAATCGCAAACGGACATTTGACTTGGAAGGAGTGTTTGTGTCACTATGGCTCCCATGTCTTCTGTTGATACAGTCCGACATGATATATTATTGCAAAAGTTATATTATTATGGTGGAATTAGAGGCACTGTTCATGATTGGTTTCGTGACTCTTTATCCCATAGAACACCATCAACCAAATTTCTCAATTCTGTATCTGCATCTCTACCCATCCATTATGGCGTTCCACAGGGAAGTGTTTTTGGGTCCAATCCTTTTCCTTATATATATATATATATATAGAGAGAGAGAGAGAGAGAGAGAGAGAGAGAGAGAGAGAGAGAGAGAGAGAGAGAGAGAGAGAGAGAGAGAGAGAGAGAGAGAGAGATGATGATGATGATGCAGAGATGATGATGATGATGCTCATATATTTACAACTTCTAAAACAATTCTTTTTGCTGATGACTCAGCATTATATATCACTGGCGAAAACCCTACTGACATGATACATATAGCAAATACTGACCTACAAATTTTCCATAAATAGTGTTTAAGTAATAGATTTACAGTAAACCTTAATGAAGTATTTTATATGCTATTTACTAGTAAGCCACCACTAGTGTTGCCATCCTTATTCTTCCAGGACAACATTATAAACAGAACTGATAAACATAAATTATCAGATGTAACATACGATGATACTATGACCTATAAATATCATGTAACAAACCTTATTATCAAGCTTTCCAGACCTGTGTGTCTAGTATAGCAAATTGGAGAATTATTGCCTATTGATTTTCTGAAAATTTTATATAATGCCCATGTCTTACCACACCTACATTACTGTACACCTGTCTGGTGCAGTACTTACCCCACACATTTGCTACCTCTGTTTAAATTACAGAAGAAAATCTTAAGATTCATAGAAAACAGTGACTACTTTGCCCACACACATCTTTTTCAAGAAACGAATTAACTAAAATTTTTCACATAAGTAAGCTGCAAATTGGTATTGACATGTATAAACAATTCAAAAGAGATATATATCTGTAATCTTACAATTCCAACATACATATTTCACCGGTATTCATGAAAATGTACGTGTACCTGCACATATCACTGCTGTGAACCTATCATTAAACCTAGCTGTGACTCCATTGAACGTATCCCGTTGTGCCTCACAACACAAGGGGGCAGTCAAACCCTGCCCTCTAAAGACAACTCTCTTCCTTCACACAAAACTACAAGCATCGAATTACAGAAACATCCTTCGCTCAACATTCAAAACTATCATGGCAAATCCTACACCAGCCTCGGGGTCCCCATCCGGGGAGGGAACCACAAATCTCCCCAGGTCGGACTGCTCTTCTGGTGTCGATCCTAAGTATCTTGACACCTCCCCTCAACTTTTTCTTCATTAGCTTCTGCAACATTCACGGTCTTAGATCTAATTTTCAATCTATAGAATACCACCTCTCCTCTACTAAACCTCATTTTCTTTTCCTCACAGAAACACAGGTGTCTGAGACAACTAACAGTAGCCCCTTTTCTGTTCCTTTCTACTTTCTCTGTTCTCAATTTCAATCCAAAGCTGGATGTTGCGTATATGTACGCAACGACCTAACCTGCTCTCATGCCCATGCTCTTCAGTCTTCCGAGTTTCCACCATCTGGCTACGACTACAGAGTCACTCTTAAACTAAATTTATGTGTCCTGTATACCTCTCACTTAACTCCTCTGACTATAAGAAATTCTTTGACCACTTAACTTCCAAAATGGAGCACATTCAGACTCTCTTCCCTTTTGTGGAGATCTCCATTCTTGGAGGCTTCAATGTTCACCACCAGCTTTGGCTTTCCTCTCCCTTCACTGACCATCCTGGTGAACTAGCCTTCAACTTTTCTATCCTTCACAACCTAGAGCAATGCAACACCCTACTCGTATTCCTGACCGTCTGGGAGATACGCCCAACGTTCTTGACCTTTTCCTAACCTCTAATCCTGCTTATGCTATTACCCTCTCTTCTCCGTTGGACTCCTCCGATCATAATATCACATCTGTACCTTGTCCTTTCCCTCCAATCCTTCCTCAGGATTTTCCTAAGCTGAGGTGCCTCTGGCGCTTTACCTCTGCTAGTTGGGGAACCTCAGTAGGTATTTTTCTGATTTTCCTTGCCATGACTACTGCTTCCGTGTCAGACACCCGTCTCTTGTGTGCCGAGCGCATAACAGAGGTGGCAGTGTCTGGCATAGAGGCGTACATTCCTCACTCTTTTCCTCGATCTAAACCTTCCAAACTTCGGTTTAACACAGCCTGTTTTCGTGCTATACTCGTATATGATAGAGAGGTGACCACAAAAGGTACTTGAGCCTTTCATCACCAGAATCTCATGCGCTTTATATTTCTGCCCGGAACAATGCCAAGTCTGTTCTTTAACTAGCCAAAAACTCCTTCGTTAATAGAAAGTATCAAAATCTCTCAAGATCTAACTCCCCTCGTGACGTCTGGCACGTAGCCAAAAACATTTCCAGTAACTTTGCTTCTTCGTCTTTTCCTCCTTTATTTTAACCTGATGGCACTACTGCTATCACATCTATCTCTAAAGCTGAACTCTTCGCTGAAACCTTTGCTAAAATCTTTACCTTGGACGATTCGGTGCTTGTTCCTCCCTCTCCTCCACCATCTGACTACTTCATGCTATCTATTAAAATTCCTCGCAGTGATGTTTTCCCTGCCCTCGCTAGCCTAAAACCTCGGAAGGTTTATGGACCTGATGGGGTCCCTCCTCTTCTCCGAAACTTTACCTCCGTGTTCTCACCTTGCCTAGTCAAACTCTGTCAATAGAAAAGAAGACTGTATGAGTAGCTTATTATGTAAAATAACATATGTGGGGGAATAGATATTAAAAGTAAACTAAAACGGTGTTCTGTAGAGAGATGGAATAATGAAGTATTTCAAATCCATATAATATTTGTATTAGCTGATGATATGAAATATTATATCAATGTTATGATGTTTTAATACTCGTACAATAAAAGAAAAAATCAATGAACTTCAAATAAATAAATAAAACAAGCAAAAAAAAAAAATTATATGGAGTAACGATAAAATAAAAATATAAGTGAGAAAATAAACAATAATGATGACCAATGGATCGGAATAAAGGAAAGCAAGATTTTTTTTTTTTTTATTAAATTCTACAAAGTTTGGGCGTGTTTCCCGTTGTACAGTTGCTGCAGGAAGTCATGCCACGTGTTGAAATATTTATCACTCTAATCTAAAACAGAATAATGAACGTATTTGTGCTGAAAGCTCCCCCAAGATTATGGATGTGACCCTCGGAGGCAGTTGTTTGATGCTCCTTTTACCTAAACTTTTACGGCCGTTTTAAAACTTTTTGTTTTCTCAGTATGACTGCTTTTAAAGGCCACGTGCAAGAGATATTTAGTTTTCTCATTTTTTTTCCTATTTATGGCCTAGAATATTAGCTAAATAATAGTTAAACCGAATAACAATAAACAGTAAAAGCTACTATGCAGTATTAGAATAGAGGAAATACGTATCTAAGTGTGTGGAAAGCCTTAAAAGTATTTTGACAGGTGTGCTTGAGGACGGTCACCCACAGGGAAACCACAGAATGCCTGACTTCTAATCTCTTTAAAATTTCTGACTGGCACTCTATTGTCCCCTTTTCTACACTGCACATCCTCAGTCTGTTCTTTACTTATACGTAATCTAATCCGGAAACTTCACATCTCATCTCTAGTTAAAACAGTTTCCATGAAGTTAGGGGTTATGAGTCGTCTCCGCCAGTTTTTTTTTTTTTTTTCTTTTCTCTCATTCCCGCGGCTCCTAACTCTGTACAGGGGACTTATCCCCTGTACGCTTTACATTTATGAGAGGGTTATACTGCTCATTTAGACAGGGTGGAATTAAAAGCTTTTC
The DNA here is from genome assembly GCF_035594125.1 of Scylla paramamosain. Lineage (NCBI taxonomy): Eukaryota > Metazoa > Arthropoda > Malacostraca > Decapoda > Portunidae > Scylla > Scylla paramamosain. Next base: position 12,396,138 of record NC_087182.1, read on the forward strand.
GTCTTACCAACTTCTCTCTAACTGTCTTCAATGCGGTGTTGTAACTCTTGCTATTTTCGACCGCTGTTTTCACGGTAACTGTTCTTCTGATCTTGCTAACTTCATGCCTCACTCCCTTCCGCGGTCTCGTTGCACAAGTCTTTCTATTTTCTCTCAGTTTTATTATGTCCACCTCTCTAATTCAAGAGTTAACCAGTATTTTCAATCACTCATCCCTTTTTCTGGTAAATTCTGTAACTCTCTGGCTGCTTCTGTATTTCCTCCTTTCTATGACTTGAATTCTTTTAAGAGTGACGACTCTTATCTTCCAATTTTTTTGATGATCGTTCCTGACTTTTTGAGAACTCAGTGCTCCTCGTACATAAAAAAAAAAAATAAATAAATAAAAAATAAAAGCTCCGATTGCGATGTATGCAGTGCTCTTACACACACTGGCCACCCTCTATGCATTCTGTTATTTCCGTGTACCCTTTGAAAAAATCGTACACCCTAGGATACACCAAGGTTTACTATCACTGAACTAATGGCCTCGGTAGGTACTCAAAGCGAGAGAGAGAGAGAGAGAGAGAGAGAGAGAGAGAGAGAGAGAGAGAGAGAGAGAGAGAGAGAGAGAGAGAGAGAGAGAAACAAAAATACTTAATACATGTGAACTTGAGTACATACAATTCATAAACAACAAGAACAAAGGCATGAGAAAAATTGCATGCCTATTTGAAAAATGGAAAGAGAAAACTACTAACAAATTTAATGATCGATAAGTAATCTCTCTCTCTCTCTCTCTCTCTCTCTCTCTCTCTCTCTCTCTCTCTCTCTCTCTCTCTCTCTCTCTCTCTGACAACTGAGCTAATTTCATAAAAATAATAAGAATAAAATCCTAATATCTACGAGTACTTTGCCTCTCCACAGTGTCTAATCCACTGGGGCAAGGGGTTGGTAACTCCACCACCCTTCACGTGTTCCATGCTGTGCATGGTGTGTGTGTGTGTGTGTGTGTGTGTGTGTGTGTGTGTGTGTGTGTGTGTGTGTGTGTGTGTTATTGTTCTGAATGTTAATGTTCTGAATGTTTACATTAGAGAGAGAGAGAGAGAGAGAGAGAGAGAGATAGAGAGAGAGAGAGAGAAAGAAAGAAAGAAAGAAAGAAAGAAAGAAAGAGAAAGAGAGAGAGATATAGAGAGGAGGAGGAGGAGGAGGAGGAGGAGGAGGAGAGCAAACACAAGATGGAAGGACGTAAATAGCCATCCTTATAGTATACTTTGAACATCTACTGGTAAGTGATGGTGAGACAGACAACAGGTATTAAGGACACTGTTTGTGTGTGTGTGTGTGTGTGTGTGTGTGTGTGTGTGTGGGCACTCACGCACGCGCTCAGTTATATTTTTCCATACTGTACACAATGTTTTATGACATATACACATATATATATATATATATATATATATATATATATATATATATATATATATATATATATATATATATATATATATATATATATATATATATATATATTATATTATCACCAGGTTTACCCCTCTCACAGCTGTCACTTGCTTGGGTCAGCCTCCCTAAGGCACCTCCTACTTGAGCTTAGTGCAGGGCACAAATACAACAAATCCAATCACTTGCTGGTCGTCTATAGTTTTCAAATATTTGAAGCTGCCATTCAGTTTCACCCATCACCCGAGGAAGTATAACAAACACTAGTTTAACCCTCCAAACTAGAAAGAATCAATAATCCACGTTCTAGGGGCCAGACAGTACAGTCGATGTACACACACACACACACACACAGATTGAGGTACTATACCTTATTGGACAACCGCCCACAGTAACGGATCACCCACGTCCAATGAAGTATTATAAGCTCTGGCCAGGCAACTATTTACTATCTTCCAGAAGACACACTCCCACCTCCTATAAAATTCGTGGAAATTCAGGGAGAACAACCGTTGCCTAACGCAAATTATGAAATAATCGTCTAATTCCAGGCAAGTTTGTCAGGAGGAGGCAGTGGGCACTTGTCAAAGCTATAATTACTCTCAGTGAGGTATAAAACAATAAAAGGGGGTGCTGTGAACTAATCACTAAATCCAACTGTGACCCCACTGAATATTTCTCTTTGTGTCTCACAATACAAGGGGGCAGTCACAGACCTCTGAAGACAACTCTCTTCCTTCACATAAAACTACTGTACAAACACCTAATTACACACACACCCTTCACTCAAAATTCAGAATTATCATGGCGATTTCTGCACTACCCTCGGAGTTCCGATCTGGGGAGGGGACCACAAATGTCCTCAGGTCGGACTGCTCTTCTGGTATCGACCCTAAGTGTCTTGACACCCCATCAACAATTTCTTATTGCATCATTCTTTCTTATGCAGCATTCGCGGTCTTAGATCTAATTTTCAATCTGTAGAACACCACCTCATCTCAACTAAACCTCTTCATCTTTTCCTCACAGAAACACAGGTGTCTGAGGCAACTGACAGTAGCCCTTTTCTGTTCCCTCTTACTTTCACTATTCTCATTTTCAATCCAAAGCTGGATGTTGCATCTATGTGTGCAACGACCCAACCTGCTCTCGTGCCCATACTCTTGAATCTTCTGAGTTTTCCACCATCTGGCTACGACTGCAGAGTCGTAGCCAGTCAAACTAAATTTATCTATATTGTATACCTCTCACTTAATTCCTCTGACTATAAGAAATTCTTTGACTATTTAACTTCCAAAGTGAAGTACATTCTGACTCTCTTCCCTTTTGCGGACATCTTCATTCTTGGAGGCTTCAATGTTCACCACCATCTTTGACTTTCCTTTCCCTTCACTGACCATCCTGGTGAGCTAGCCTTCAACTTTGCTATCCTACACGACCTAGAGCAACTGGTGCAACACCCTACTCGTATTCCTGACCATCTTGGAGATATTCCCAACATTTTTTTACCTTTTCCTAACCTCTAATCATTCTACTTATGCTATTACCCTCTCTTCTCCGTTGAGCTCCTCCGCTCACAATCTTATATCTGTATCTTGTCCTATCCCTCCAATCCCTCCTCAGGATACCCGTAAGCTGAGGTGCCTCTGGCGTTTTGCCTTTGCTATTTGGGGGACCTGAGTAGGTATTTTGTTAATTTTCCTTGGAATGACTACTGCTTCCGTGATAGAGACTCGTCTCTGTCTGCAGAGCGCATAACAGAGGTGATAGTGTCTAGCATGGAGGTGTACATTCCTCACTCTTTTTCTCGACCTAAACCCTCCAAACATTGGTTTAACACAGCCTGTTCTCATGCTATACATGATAGAGAGGTAGCCCACTAAAGGTACTTGAGCTTTCCTCACTAGAATCTCTTGCATTTTCTATTTCTGCATGGAACCATGCCAAGTCTGTTCTCCAACTAGCCAAAAAACTCCTTCATTAATAGAAAGTGTCAAAATCTTTCAAGATCTAAGTTCCCTCGTGACTTCTGGCATCTAGCCAAAAACATCTACAATAACTTTGCTTCTTCTTATTTTCCTCCTTTATTTCAACCAGATGGCACCACTGTTTTCATATCTATCTGTAAAGCTGAACTCTTCGCTCAAACCTTTGTTAAAAACTCTACCTTGGATGATTCAGGGCTTGTTGCTCCCTATCCTCCATCCTCTGACCACTTCATGCTACCTATTAAAATTCTTTGCAATTATGTTTTCCATGCCTTCGCTGCCCTAAATCCTCAGAAGACTTATGGACCTGATTGGGTCCCTCCTATTGTTCTCCGAAACTGTGCCTCCGTGCTTGCACCTTGCCTAGTCAAACTCTATCAACTCTGCATACCAGCATCTACCTTTCTTTCTTGCTGGAAGTTTGCCCACATTCAGCCTGTTCCTAAAAAGGGTGACCGTTCTAATCCCTTAAACTACCGTCCTATTGCTTTAATTAACTGCCTATCTAAAGTTTTTAATCTATTCTCAACAGGAAGATTCTTAAACATCTATCGCTTCACAACCTTCTGTCTCATCGCCAGTATGGGTTCCGTTAAGGCCGCTCTGCTGTTGATCTTCTAGCTTTCCTCACTGAGTCTTGGTCGTTCCTCTTTTAGAGATTTTGGTGAAACTTTTACTGTTGCCTTAGACATATCAAAAACTTTTGATAGAGTCTGGAACAAAGCTTTGATTTCCAAACTACCTTCCTACGGCTTCTATCCTTCTGTCTGTAACTTCATCTCAAGTTTCCTTTCCGACTGCTGTAGTACTGCTGCGGTAGACAGTCACTGTTCTCCTAAATCTATTAACAGTGGTGTTCCTCAATGCTCTGTCCTGTCATCCACTCTCTTCCTATTATTCATCAATGATCTAAATCAAACTTTTCCTTTACACTCCTACGCTGATGATACCACCCTGCAGAGGTCGCTGATTATTTTCGATTTTTTTAGTCTGAATGTTTTCGATTTTCTACAAAAGTAATCTAAACTGAATGTTTTCGATTCTTGCCAAGAAGTATTATTTTCGACAACCCATTTTATGTTTTTTTGGACTGTTTTCGACACAACTCTTACACATTTAGTGTCCGTTTTGGATTATTTTCGACACAACAATTACCTAGCTATTTACAGTTTGGATTATTTTCGACACATCATTGACCTAAATCAATATTTTTTGGAATATTTTCGACACTTCATTCAGCCATTTTAGACCTTCTTTGATTATTATCTTGTTACGTGCATAATTAGTATCTAAAGTTAGTGTTAGCCAGCTTCTTATGCGTGCATTACCGGCTATTAACTAAGAAAAAAAAAGCTGTACAAAATCCAGGACCTTTGTGTAGCGGTGTTGGGCTTGTCTCATACTAGGGACGGTTGCTGTGGGGGTTCCTATCACCAGTGTAGAGCGATGTTGTTTGGTGTGATATTCCTGCTAGTATAACCTTCCTGCGAGTGATTTCCCTGGCCAGCAAGGTGTGTGGTGAGTGTTGAATATATGTAGCAAGGGTTGGGCAGCATAACATTAGTGTAGGTGTAGATGCCAAGCGAGATATTGAGTATGGTTAAAATTTTCCATCTTGGTTCCTGTTCTCCTCCGTCCATCCTCGTTCGGTGTTCAAGTGTTTCGAAACGGTTCACTCATTTCATTATTTCTATTTGTCTATTGGTTAAGCTTGGTATGGATTGGATGGCAGTGTTAGAACTAGTATTTCCCTGGCCAGCAAGGTGTGTGGTGAGTGTTGAATATATGTAGCAAGGTTTGGGCATCATAACATTAGTGTAGGTGTAGATGCCAAGCTCGGTGTTCAAGTGTTTCGAAACGATTCACTCATTTCATTATTTCTATTTGTCTATTGGTTAAGCTTGATATGGATTGGATGGCAGTGTTAGAACTAGTATATTGATTCATTGTTTAGAGAGAGGAAGATAGAGAGGAAGAAGAGAGAGAAGGTGACTTGATTTTTGTTTCGTTAAAAGGGGAGGGACAGAGGCATTACCACGTCACATAGTTAGATCAATCTTTCATATTATTGTTACATATTATGGGTGGACTGATTGTATTCGATTTTTTTAGTCTGAACGTTTTCGACAGACTAACATGTTTAAGAATGAATATTTTCGACAATGATTTGGCAACTTGGACTGATTATTTTCGATGGTTCTGCAATATATTTTTCAATCATGATTATTTTCGACACATTAAAAACATTGGTTGGAATGTTTTCGAAACTAAATAAACTTCACTATGAATGTTTCCGACAGTAAAAAAATATTGAACTGAATGTTTTCGACACTAAAAAATGGTAAATTCTGAATGTTTTCGACACTGGATAAAATGAACTGTCACATCACGTCACGTTTAGACTTAAACAAAAGACTATAAAAACTAGAAAAAAGCTATCACACGTCACACTTAAAAAGACTAGAAAAAAATCCTGTGCTTCATGGTAAACTCTGCTCTACAGATTGAGCAAGTGGATCCAATCCTTTCTACACAGTAGTCACAGTAGTAGCTATGACCGCAAGGAATCAGAATGAATCTGACATCTTTCACCTGGAAACACACCTTGCAATTCATCGGATTGTCTGCTACTTCCTCTTCCTCTTCCTCTTCTTCCTGAGGTTCAATGTCAATGTTTTCTTCATCAAGTTCGAGATCAAAATCCACATGTCTCTTCTTGAAACTAGTCACAGTATGTGACATGGCACTCAGGAATTGCATTGGTGTGTAGGTCTCATCTCCAAGCTTTCCAAAGTAGAGACATCCGTCCCCAGCGCTTGAAGTCCTTGTTGGATGCATAGACATTTGTCAGTCCCACTTTTTGTATCTTTGCATATATACTCTTGGCATAGTGAAACTGACAACCTGACAGCTTCATGTCAGGGAAAGCTTCGAGGAATGCTTTTCGACTTGCTTTCTCGAAATCAGACATGCCGGCAACAGGCTTGAAAGCTGGCGCAATCGTCTTCAGTTTTGCAAGCACACCCTTGTACAGCTCAAAGCCTTTGTTCGTCATAAGGACGTGGAGAATGGGCAGTACATTGCCTTTGAAAACACCATGGACAATAAAGTACTGCTTGTAGGGCCTCGGTGTTGCAAAAAAGGTGGCGTCGAAAGCAATTTCTTTGACTTCAGACAGATGTTCCTTCATTCCGTCAGAAAGAAACATCACTGCCTTGTCTTCACCAACCTCAACACTGGCTGCAAAGTTGTGACCATATGTACTGTTTTGGCGAAGGCTTTCAACCACCTCCTCGTGGCAAGAGGGAATGTTCGGCTGCTGTGCTCGCCTATTTTTATACAAAGATGATTCAATCTGCTTGAATGTTACTCTCCCACCTACAGAGCTGTTGGATGCTGCTGCATCATCAAAGGCACGTCGTAGAGACCGAGTGTCCTGCAGGTTGCACACCTCGTTTCGCAGGTCCCTGAGGAAGCTGAACTTGTCATACTCATAAGCCTCGGGATCATGATTGTGTGCAGCTCCCTTGAGAGCATGATCTTCATCCAACACTATCTTCGCAGTACCTTTGCAGTGGCGAGAATGTTTGAGTGCACAGGTTAGGTAAATGTATTTGCCATTCTGTGACTTCTTGTTTTTGCTGTAGATGAAGGCATCAAACAAGATCATCTTAGTTCTTCCTTTCTTGTACGTCCCCTCTGTGTAGTTGCTCATCGTGGTCGCGGAGGTCGGAAGGTCACTCAACACGTAGTCTGTGACAAGAAAGACTACAATATAATATAATATGGAGGTCGCTGATTATTTTCGATTTTTTTAGTCTGAATGTTTTCGATCTTAAACATGTTAGTCTGTCGAAAACGTTCAGACTAAAAAAATCGAATACAATCAGTCCACCCCACCCTGCACTTTTCCACGTCTTTTCATAGACGTCCAACCCTTCAGGAAGTAAACAGTTCATGCAGAGGAGCCACAGAACGCCTGAATTCTGATTTTTCTAAAATGTCTGATTAGGGCAGAGCAAACTTGATATTGTTCAATGCCTCAAAAACTCAAATCCACCATCTATCAACACGACACAACCTTCCAGACAACTATCCCCTCTTCTTCAATGAAACTCAACTGTCCCCTTCTTCTACACTGAAGATCCTTGGTCTGTCCTTTTCTTATAATCTAAATTGGAAACTTCACTTCTCATCTCTAGCTAAAACAGCTTCTATAAAGTTAGGTTTTTTGAGACGTCTCCGCCAGTTTTCCTCACCCCCTTCCCCCCAGCTGCTAACTCTGTACAAGGGCCTTATCTGTCCATATATGGAGTATGCTTCACATGTCTGGGAGGGTTCCACTAATACCGCTCTTTTAGACAGGGTAGAATGAAAAAGCTTTTCATCTCATCAACTCTTCTCTAACTGACTTTCTTCAGCCTGTTTCTCACTGCCGCAATGTTGTATCATTAGCTATCTTCTACCGCTTTTTTCATGCTAATTGTTCTTCTGATCTTGCTAACTGCATGCCTCCCTCCTACCGTGGTTTCGCTGCACAAGACTTTCTTCTTTCTCTCACCCCTATTCTGTCCACCTCTCTAATGCAAGAGTTAACCATTATTCCCAGTCATTTATCCCTTTCTCTGGTAAGCTCTGGAACTCCCTGCCAGCTTCTGAATTTCCACCTTCCTATGACTTGAAATCCTTGAAGAGGGACGTTTCAAGGTTTCAAGGTTTCCTTCAATTTAGTAGCATTTGACAAACATTCGACACGCAGACACACACAATGGAACATGACCAGACATTGCACTTAGGAGGAAACTAGGGGGATGGTGTTGGAGAGGACGGCGCCTGTTCCCCGTCAAAATAATAGGTACAAGGACACAAAAATGCAATATTGTGCACGGAATCCTTTTCCGTCACAGGAGTAGCCATAAGTTGAGTCACAAGTGCTCTCTCAAATATTAGGCTTCCTTCAAATTCTGGCCTGCTGTAGGGCCTTATATGCTATACAATAGTAATAATAATAACAGGCGTTATACGGCAAAAACCCACCTGTACTTTTAAAATATAATCCTCCCCAGGTACGTCTCCGCCTTTACTCTGAACAGGACACTTTCTCTCTCTCTCTCTTGAATCTCAATGGATACTCCTTGAACAAAGGCAGGGAGGGACCCATGCCACGGAAAAAACGCACGCAAGGTTGAACATGTAACAGACACCTGCCGAAACGATAATTACTCCCAGTGAGGTCTAAAGCACTGTTCAGGGGGTGCTGTGAACTTATCATTAAACCCAGCTGTGACCTCACTGAACGTTTCCCTTTGTGTCTCACAACACAAGGGGGCAGTCACAGCCTGCCCTCTAAAGACAACTCTCTTCCTCCTCACAAAACTACAAGCACCTAATAACACACACACCCTTCACCCAAAAATTTTAAAATCATGGCGACTCCTACACCAGCCTCGGAGTCCCCATCTGGGGAGGGGACCGTAAATGTCCCCAGGTCGGACTGCCTTTCTGTCGACGACCCTAAGTGTCTTGACACCCCCCTCAACTTTTTCTTCATTAACTTCTGCAACATTCGCGGTCTAAGATCTAATTTTCAATCTGTATAGAACACCACCTCTCCTCTTCTAAACCTCATCTTCTTTTCCTCACTGAAACTCAGGTGTCTGAGGCAACTGACAGTAGCCCCTTTTCTGTTCCCTCCTACTTTCTCTATCCTCATTTTCGATCCAAAGCTGGATGCTGCGTTTATGTGCGCAATGACTTAACCTGCTCTCGTGCCCACGCTCATGAATCTTCCGAGTTTTCCACCATCTGGCTACGACTACAGAGTCACTCTCATACTAAATTTATCTGTGCTATATACCTCTCTCCTAACTCCTCTGACTATAAGAAATTCTTTGACTACTTAACTTCCAAAGTGGAGCACATTCTGACCCTCTTCCCTTTTGCAGAGATCTCCATTCTTGGAGACTTCAGTGTTCACCACCAGCTTTGGCTTTCCTCTCCCTTCACTGACCATCCTGGTGAACTAGCCTACAACTTTGCTATCCTCCATGAGCTAGAGCAATTGGTGCAACACCCTACTCGTATTCCTGACCGTCTTGGAGATACGCCCAACATTCTTGACCTTTTCCTGACCTCTAATCCTTCTGCTTATGCTGTCACCCTTTCTTCTCCGTTGGGCTCCTCCGATCACAATCTCATATCTTTATCTTGTCCTATCACTCCAATCCCTCCACAGGATCCCCCTAAGCGAAGGTGCCTCTGGCGTTTTGCCTCTGCTAGTTGGGGGGCCCTGAGGAGGTATTTTGCTGATTTTCCTTGGAATGACTACTGCTTTCGTGTCAGAGACCCGTCTTTGTGTGCTGAGCGCATAACAGAGGTGATAGTGTCTGGCATGGAGGCGTACATTCCTCACTCTTTTTCTCGTCCTAAACCTTCTAAACCTTGATTTAACACAGCTTGTTCTCGTGCTATACATGATAGAGAGGTGGCCCACAAAAGGTACTTAAGCCTTCCATCACCAAAATCTCATGCACTTTATATTTCTGCCCGGAACCATGCCAAGTCTGTTCTCCAACTAGCCAAAAACTCCTTCATTAACAAAATGTCAAAACCTTTCAAGATCTAACTTCCCTCGTGATTTCTGGCATCTAGCCAGAAAATATCTTCAATAACTTTGCTTCTTCTTCTTTCCCTCCTCTACTTCAACCAGATGGCACCACTGCTATCACATCTATTTCTAAAGCTGAACTCTTTGCTCAAACCTTTGCTAAAAACTCTACCTTGGACGATTCTGGGCTTGTTCTTCCCTCTCCTCCACCCTCTGACTACTTCATACCACGTATTAAAATTCTTCGGAATGATGTTTTCCATGCCCTCGCTGGCCTAAACCCTCGGAAGGCTTATGGACCTGATGGGGTCCCTCCTATTGTTCTCTGAAACTGTGGCTCCGTGCTTGCACCTTGCCTAGTCAAACTCTTTCAGCTCTGTCTGTCAACATCTACCTTTCCTTCTTGCTGGAAGTTTGCCTACATTCAACCTGTTCCTAAAAAGGGTGACCGTTCTAATCCCTCAAACTACCGTCCTATTGCTTTAATTTCCTGCTTATCTAAAGTTTTTGAATCTATCCTCAACAGGAAGATTCTTAAACATCTATCACTTCACAACCTTCTATCTGATTGCCAGTATGGGTTCCGTCAAGGCCGCTCTACTGGTGATCTTCTGGCTTTCCTTACCGAGTCTTGGTCATCCTCTTTTAGAGATTTTGGTGAAACTTTTGCTGTTGCCTTGGACATATCAAAAGCCTTTGATAGAGTCTGGCACAAAGCTTTGATTTCCAAACTACCCTCCTACGGTTTCTATCCTTCTCTCTGTAACTTCATCTCAAGTTTCCTTTCTGACCGTTCTATTGCTGCTGTGGTAGACGGTCACTGTTCTTCTCCTAAATCTATTAACAGTGGTGTTCCTCAGGGTTCTGTCCTATCACCCACTCTCTTCTTATTATTCATTAATGATCTTCTAAACCAAACTTCTTGTCCTATCCACTCCTATGCTGATGATACCACTCTGCACTTTTCCACGTCTTTTCATAGACGTCCAACCCTTCAGGAGGTAAACATATCACGCAGGGAAGCCACAGAACGCCTGACTTCTGATCATTCTAAAATTTCTGATTGGGGCAGAGCAAACTTGGTATTGTTCAATGCCTCAAAAACTCAATTCCTCCATCTATCAACTCGACACAACCTTCCAGACAACTATCCCCTCTTCTTCAATGACACTCAACTGTCCCCCTCTTCTACACTGAACATCCTCGGTCTGTCCTTTACTTATAATCTGAACTGGAAACTTCACATCTCATCTCTACCTAAAACAGCTTCTATGAAGTTAGGTGTTCTGAGACGTCTCCGCCAGTTTTTCTCACCCCCCCCAGCTGCTAACTCTGTACAAGGGCCTTATCCGTCCATGTATGGAGTATGCTTCACATGTCTGGGGGGGTTCCACTCATACTGCTCTTCTAGACAGGGTGGAATCAAAAGCTTTTCGTCTCATCAACTCCTCTCCTCTAACTGACTGTCTTCAGCCTCTCTCTCACCGCCGCAATGTTGCATATCTAGCTGTCTTCTACCGCTATTTTCATGCTAACTGCTCTTCTAATCTTGCTAACTGCATGCCTCCCCTCCTTCCGCGGCCTCGCTGCACAAGACTTTCTTCTTTCTCTCACCCCTATTCTGTCCACCTCTCTAACGCAAGAGTTAACCAGTATTCTCAGTCATTCATCCCTTTCTCTGGTAAACTCTGGAACTCCCTGCCTGCTTCTGTATTTCCACCTTCCTACGACTTGAATTCCTTCAAGAGGGAGGTTTCAAGACACTTCTCCACCAATTTTTGACCACTGTTTTGACCCTTTTATGGGACTGTCATTTCAGTGGGCATTTTTTTATTAGATTTTTGTTGCCCTTGGCCAGTATCCTTCCTACATAAAAAAAAAAAAAAAAACAACATTTTCAAAAATTATTGTGAACAAATTACAAGGGCTGGAATAATTCTGACTACTCTATAGGCAAGACGAACTCTTCAACTATATAACATTTTTGACTCAACATAAGAGAATAAAAGGATGCAAGGAAATGCAATTTGGGAAGGAGATTAACTATATGCTCTGAGTTTTTAAAGTAAACTCCTTTCTTCTCATCTTCTTTCTACTGTCTTGTTGCGTGCAACATTTTATATATATATATATATATATATATATATATATATATATATATATATATATATATATATATATATATATATATATATATATATATATATATATATTGTCACAGGCCCTTCACATTAACATTTAACTTTTAATTGTAATGGTCGAAGATGATGGAGGTGTCATTTGGGGGTAAAAGAGGATTATACTGCCACAGGGTGCAAAATGAGGCGGCAGTTTTGCTGGATGCAAGATGGACACTGGTGGATGCAACGGAGGAAAGGTGGAGTCGCAGTGTGTTTTCTGATTTGTAATGAAGAAAGGGCTGGTGTGGAAACATTGTGGACAAAAGTGTGTTGATATTGTGGGTGGAGGAAGTGAAGCGTAATTTGTAAACTATCCACAGTAATGTGATCCTCCATTATATCCAGAGATACATACCAAGGTAATCGGGGCGAGGTGTGAGAATGGAGGTGTGCGGTGATGCTTGAAGAATAGAGGGATTTTGGAGGTGTTGGGCGCTTGGTTAAGGAGTTTGTAAGTGTTATTGTTAAGTGGTGGCGGAAAGGATTATGGTCGTGGACATATGTGGTGGTGGTCTGACGAATCGATCTGTGTACTTGTGTGCATGTAGGTGGATGCGTACATATTCAGTGCTGTGTATGTGCAGGTGTGTGTTTGGCATTGTGAAGTGTTGATTTAAATCTTATATTGTAAATATAGTGTATATACTTGGAAAGACGTGTGTAATCCTCTCCTTAATGAACATTGATACTGAAGTGAGAAGACTGTTTGACGGTACTGGGACATACTTTCCGTCCTAGGTTCAGGATTGATGCATTGGCTGGGTCGAGTAAAGGCCCATTGTTGTGCTCAGGTCTGGAGGTTTTGGAAAATTTTTATTTATACCTTGATATTATGATGATTCCTATAACTATTTACACACTTTTTTTTTTTTGCGGTCTGTTTATCTGCCTCAGTGTATTTCCTCGTCTCCATTTGTCTACCATCCTTTAAATTCTCTCTCTCTCTCTCTCTCTCTCTCTCTCTCTCTCTCTCTCTCTCTCTCTCTCTCTCTCTCTCTCTCTCTCTGTTTGAGTGGGTGAGTGGACTGATGTTTGAGTTGGTGAGTGGATGGATGGGTGGATAAGTAAATGGGAGGGTTCATGGATGTGTGGTTGATAAACTCGTATGTGGGTGGGTGGATGGATGTGTGGATGGGTAGATGTGTTAATTGGCATTTAGATGGATTGGTGGATGGGTGGATCGATGGGTAAGTGAAACAGTAGGTGGATGGGGCGATGTGTGTGGGTGAGTGGGTGGGTGTATAGATGGATGGATGGATGATTAGGTCAGTGGATTAATAGGTGAATGTATGGTGATTGGGTGCGTGAGTGTGTGGGTGAATGTGTAGATGAGTGAATGGGTAGATGGGTTGCTAGGTGAATGGTTGGTGGGTGTGGATGGGTGAATTAGTGGATAGCGGATGGGAGGATGGATGAGTGGAGAAAGATGGGTGGAGTTATATGGGTGATGGATGAATGGGTGAATGTGGTTGAGTAGGAGGCTGGCTGGATGGGTAATGGATGTGTGTCGGTGGATGGGTGTGAGTGAGTGGATGGATGGATGGATGTAGTTAAGTGGGCGGCTGAATGGATGGGTTAATGGATGTGCGTAGGATTGAGTGGGTGGATGAATGAGTGGATGTAGCTGAGTGGATGGTTGCGAGTGAGTGGCTGGATGGATGAACGGATCTTGTTGAGTGGGTGGATGGGTGGATGAGTGTGGTTGCGTTGATGGCTGTATGGCTAGATGAGTGGATGAATGTGTGCGTGTCGGTGAGTAGATAGTTGGAAATTTGTGGATGGGTCTGTAGGTAGTGCATGGTAGGAGGATGTGGCTAAGTGGATGACTGGATGGATAGGCAAAAAGATGTTGGTGGATGTGAGTGGATGGATTGATGAAGCTGAGTGGCTAAGTATGAGCGGATAGCTGTGGGTGGGTGGGTTGGTGAGTGTGAGTAGGTGGATGGATAGATAGATATAACTCAGTAGGTGGGTGTGAGTGAGTGGCTGGATGGATGGGCTAATGGACATGAGTGGATGTGTAGTTGTGAGTGGGTGGATTAATGTATGGATGGATGGATGGATAGAAATGGTTGAATATGTGAGTGAATGGATTGGCTAATGGATTTGGGTGAGTGGATATGAGTAGATGGATGGATGGGTATGAATGCGTGGCTGGATGGATGTTGTTGGGTGGGTGGGTGTTAGTGTGCTGATGGATGAATGGATGAATGTAGTTCAGGATGCGTAGGTCCACATCTTCACCATTGTCCTGTAGCTAAGAAGGCTCATTCTAGAGAAAGATTGCATGGAGCCCAAGTGTTTTCATGTTAAGTGGGTTAATTGACAGGAAATATATGCTGGTGATGGAGTGGGTGGTGAAGTTGTCTTGTCTCGGCCTGCTTCATAAGGTTACCATGTAGCGTGGGAAATGCAGGGTGTTGGGCGCCTCATGATAACCCATATGTTTGTCTCAGAAACTTTCCACCTGTCATCGTTATATGGTCCTGATGGATTGGAGCGAAACTGGGACACTTACACTGCGTAGCTTATGTAGAGTGAAAGTGCATCGTGAACATTTCCGTCAGCTCACACACATGAGCTCCGCTGGTGTTATCCAGATGGGAAGGTACGATTGCTAAAGAGGCTAACTTGATACATTTGACGTGCTTCCTTCGTTTAAAATTACTGTATTCACCACCTGAAAGATTTTCGCTGTGTGTGCGTGTGCATGTGTGTGTGTGTGTGTGTGTGTGTGTGTGTGTGTGTGTGTGTGTGTGTGTGTGTGTGTGTGTGTGTGTGTGTTTGTCTGTCTGTCTGTCTGTCAGTCTGTCTCTTTATCTGTACTTGAACTCCCTTACGGTCCCCAGCCTTGAATTCTCACGACAAGGTGAAGTAACTCAATGACAAGAGCAAGGATGGAGTAGAGGCGGTAGGGATGAGAATAGGGAGGGGAGGTAACACATACACACTACGTCAACAATGAGTCAGAAGATACGAGAGAAAATAGCTACGTGGAAAATTAAGTTTAGGGTGGGATTTCCACATGTGCTGACAACGTCATGAGTAAAAAAGTAAACACGTCTTGCTGGGACTTTGTGATGTTGCAATGTTTTAGCATGGAAACCTTACATGTTATTGAAAAATATAATATGATGTGTTTTCTCTACTCTCTTACATTAAAAAAAAAATGTAAATAATCTTCATATCACCTTTGCTTTTTCTTCTCCCTCCTTTCTTTCCTTTCCAACACTCCTTATGTGTTCTGGACCTAATTATTCTTGTGAGCAAGGCCCCTAAGAACAGCTGAAGGACAGACGAAGGTAGTTCAGGAAAAGTAGATAAATGAGAGAAAGGCCAATAAGTGTATTAATAATACATAGGGGAAACAAATAAGATCAAACAGTCAGTCTTTTTTCTTATGCGAGTATATTGGACTTTTTGCTCCTATTAGCTCATTCTTGCAGATCTGAACGGTCGCTTTGGTTCATATGGTTCACTGACGAGGTTCATGCCGCCCCTGGTGCTTCCGATGCACTAGCAGTAAAAAATAGTCATTTTCAGTCAATCAATACCAGCAGAAAAATTAATAGCCTATACTAAGTGATGGAAATCAAACGGGATATCGATCTTACCCTTCCATTCCTCATTGTGTCGAGTACAAATTTACGTTCTCTTCTACCAAGCACACACACACACACACACACACACACACACACACACACACACACACACACACACAGCAACATCAAAAACAACAGCAACACCACCACCAACAGCAACAGCAACAGTAACAATCAAAACCAACAACAACAAAGAACAACAAATAAACAACAAACAACAAAAAACAAACAAACAAACAACAACAACAGCAACAATGTTCCTGTTCCTGTTCCTGTTATATATATATATATATATATATATATATATATATATATATATATATATATATATATATATATATATATATATATATATATATATATATATATATATATATATATATATATATATATATATATATATATATATATATATATATATATATATATATATATATATATATATATATATATATATATATATATATATATATATATATATATATATATATATATATATATATATATATATATATATATATATATATATATATATATATATATATATATATATATATATATATATATATATATATATATATATATATATATATATATATATATATATATATATATATATATATATATATATATATATATATATATATATATATATATATATATATATATATATATATATATATATATATATATATATATATATATATATATATATATATATATATATATATATATATATATATATATATATATATATATATATATATATATACATATATATATATATATATGGAAGAACTTTATTATAGACAGACATCTAGTGCTACAATTCATTTCAGCGTTACGGATAATAATAGTATTAATAACTGTAAAAAATAAATAATAGCATTAATAATAATAAGAAGAAGACGAAGAAGATTAATAATAATAATATTAAGAGTAATAATAATAATAATAATAATAATAATAATGATAATAATAATAATAATTATAATAATAATAATAATAACAGTAATAATAATAATAATAATAATAATAATAATAATAGTAATAATAATAATAACAAATTATTATTATCCTCCTCATCATCATCATCATCATCATCATTTTTATTATCATTAAGGGAAATGCTGAGAAAATGAGGAAGGAGGAGGAGGAGGAGACCGGGCTGTGCTATATATAGGCCAAGATACAGTTAGCCTCACTCTCCAAGCGACCGCCATGCTGGTAAGGTGACCGTAGCGCTTCTCTGTAGGTTTACCCACAAGTTTGCCATACAGAATACTGATGAAAAAAAAAAAAAATCTGCATTTCTTTTTCTTGTATTCACTTGTTGTTGTTGCTGTTGTTGTTGTTGTTGTTGTTGTTGTTATTGTTGTAGTTGTGTTCATGAAAGTAATATATATGTACACACACACACACACACACACACATATATATATATATATATATATATATATATATATATATATATATATATATATATATATATATATATATATATATATATATATATATATATATATATATAAAGTGTATATAGCTAGCCATGTGTGCTAGCTATGGCACACATGGCTAGCTATGGCGCAGCCATTACACCTTTAGAAAAAGAGGTTAGAACACTTTTTAGGTGGAGAGAAAATACCTTAAAAAAAATCATTAACGCCGAATTGGCTATCACCTTCAATGATATATATATATATATATATATATATATATATATATATATATATATATATATATATATATATATATATATATATATATATATATATATATATATATTCCCACGCATTCTTCATTTGCTTAGGATGTACTATTATATTACCTTGACGTGACATGTCTGCTGCTTCAGAGTCAGATCACAGTGCTGTTGTTCATGCTGGGGGCGGCTGTGGCCGACACTCCCGCTAACTGCCTATATGAAGACATTCGAGGCACGTGAAACTTTTTTGAGACGGAACGGTCTGGTGACAACACACTGAGCTGCGAGACACTGGGACTCGTGGCTCACACAAAGACCTTCACCCTTGACTTTCCCAATACTGTTATGGATGAACTGGGCAACAAGGGCACGTGGACCATGATATGGAATCAGGGTTTCGAGGTAAAAGAAGGCTCGATAAATATATATATATATATATATATATATATATATATATATATATATATATATATATATATATATATATATATATATATATATATATATATATATATGTATTTTTTTTTTTTCCCAGTATATTGTTATAATTACAAAGTACGGGCAATTTGTTGGGAAAAAAAAAGAAAAAGAAAGAAAGTAAGGAAAATAAGTTCATATAGAAGTTACATGTAATTTTACCTTCACAACGGTGTCACATGTTAGTTGAATTTGTCGGTGGTCGTTGGCACTTTTATACAGGGACTGGCACGTGTAGGCCTGATGGCTTCTTACAGCTTCCTTATTTTCTTATGTTGTCATAATAATTATAAGTCTGCATAATGAAATCGAAGTTTTTCTTTCACTCTCTCAGGTGACGATCAACCAAAGATCATACTTCGCTTTCTCCTACTATGAGGGGAACTTAGTCTCCGCCACATCATACTGCGACAAAACATTTAATGGATGGTCTCGCGATGCCACCGTGAGGAACTGGTCGTGTTTCTCAGCCAACAAGACCACTGAGGTAAGTCGGATCTTGTCTCTGTCCCTCATCAACCAGCTGTTTAACCGTTCATTTAAAATATATCGCCTTTTACTTCTTCCATAATGAGTCGGTTATCATACATCATTTTATTTAAGAAACATCAAATTCAACTATATATCAATAATTAATTAATTTATTTGTTTTATTTATTTATTTTTTATTTATTTATTTATTTTTTATCTATACATTATATCGACTGAATTTCTTTACACTCAGTCATCACCTCAATGATTACTTTGTTTACCAGTCCTTCCCTTACATATTTTCTTACTTTATAATAAATGACGATTAAATGACGCTTGCAAATTCGATTTGGAAGCGCATCTATGCCGATCCGAAAATCTAACATTATATGTGTATATATATATATATATATATATATATATATATATATATATATATATATATATATATATATATATATATATATATATATATATATATATATATATATATATATATTTTTTTTTTTTTTTTTTTTTTTTTTTTATGTAGGAAGGACACTGGCCAAAGGCAACAAAAATCCAATAAAAAAAATGCCCACTGAAATGCCAGTCCCATAAAAGGGTCAAAGCAGTGGTCAAAAATTGATGAATAAGTGTCTTTAAACCTCCCTCTTGAAGGAATTCAAGTCATAGGAAGGTGGAAGTACAGAAGCAGGCAGGGAGTTCCAGAGTTTACCAGAGAAAGGGATGAATGATTGAGAATACTGATTAACTCTTGCGTTAGAGAGGTAGACAGAATAGGGGTGAGAGAAAGAAGAAAGTCTTGTGCAGCGAGGCCGCGGAAGGAGGGGAGACATGCAGTTAGCAAGATCAGAAGAGCAGTTAGCATGAAAATAGCGGTAGAAGACAGCTAGATATGCAACATTGCGGCGGTGAGAGGGAAGCTGAAGACAGTCAGTTAGAGGAGAGGAGTTGATGAGACGAAAAGCTTTTGATTCCACCCTGTCTAGAAGAGCGGTATGAGTGGAACCCCCCCCAGACATGTGAAGCATACTCCATACATGGACGGATAAGGCCCTTGTACAGAGTTAGCAGCTGGGGGGGTGAGAAAAACTGGCGGAGACGTCTCAGAACGCCTAACTTCATAGAAGCTGTTTTAGCTAGAGATGAGATGTGAAGTTTCCAGTTCAGATTATAAGTAAAGGACAGACCGAGGATGTTCAGTGTAGAAGAGGGGGACAGTTGAGTGTCATTGAAGAAGAGGGAATAGTTGTCTGGAAGATAGTGTCGAGTTGATAGATGGAGGAATTGAGCTTTTGTGGCATTGAAATATACCAAGTTTGCTCTGCCCCAATCAGAAATTTTAGAAAGATCAGAAGTCAAGCGTTCTGTTTCTTCCCTGCGTGATATGTTTACCTCCTGAAGGGTTGGACGTCTATGAAAAGACGTGGAAAAGTGCAGGGTGGTATCATCAGCGTAGGAGTGGATAGGACAAGAAGTTTGGTTTAGAAGATCATTAATGAATAATAAGAAGAGAGTGGGTGACAGGACAGAACCCTGAGGAACACCACTGTTAATAGATTTAGGAGAAGAACAGTGACCGTCTACCACAGAAGCAATAGAACGGCCAGAAAGGAAACTTGAGATGAAGTTACAGAGAGAAGGATAGAAACCGTAGGAGGGTAGTTTGGAAATCAAAGCTTTGTGCCAGACTCTATCAAAAGCTTTTGATATGTCCAAGGCAACAGCAAAAGTTTCACCAAAATCTCTAAAAGAGGATGACCAAGACTCAGTAAGGAAAGCCAGAAGATCACCAGTAGAGCGGCCTTGACGGAACCCATACTGGCAATCAGATAGAAGGTTGTGAAGTGATAGATGTTTAAGAATCTTCCCGTTGAGGATAGATTCAAAAACTTTAGATAGGCAGGAAATTAAAGCAATAGGACGGTAGTTTGAGGGATTAGAACGGTCACCCTTTTTAGGAACAGGTTGAATGTAGGCAAACTTCGAGCAAGAAGGAAAGGTAGATGTTGACAGACAGAGCTGAAAGAGTTTGACTAGGCAAGGTGCAAGCACGGAGGCACAGTTTCGTAGAACAATAGGAGGGACCCCATCAGGTCCATAAGCCTTCTGAGGGTTTAGGCCAGCGAGGGAATGGAAAACATCATTCCGAAGAATTTTAATACGTGGCATGAAGTAGTCAGAGGGTGGAGGAGAGGGAGAAACAAGCCCAGAATCGTCCAAGGTAGAGTTTTTAGCAAAGGTTTGAGCGAAGAGTTCAGCTTTAGAAATAGATGTGATAGCAGTGGAGCCATCTGGTTGAAATAGAGGAGGGAAAAAAGAAGAAGCAAAGTTATTGGAGATATTTTTGGCTAGATGCCAGAAATCACGAGGGGAGTTAGATCTTGAAAGGTTTTGACATTTTCTGTTAATGAAGTAGTTTTTGGCTAGTTGGAGAACAGACTTGGCATGGTTCCGGGCAGAAATATAAAGTGCATGAGATTCTGGTGATGGAAGGCTTAAGTACCTTTTGTGGGCCACCTCTCTATCATGTATAGCACGAGAACAAGCTGTGTTAAACCAAGATTTAGAAGGTTTAGGACGAGAAAAAGAGTGAGGAATGTACGCCTCCATGCCAGACACGATCACCTCTGTTATGCACTCGGCACACATAGACGGGTCTCTGACACGGAAGCAGTAGTCATTCCAAGGAAAATCAGCAAAATACCTCCTCAGGTCACTCCAACTAGCAGAGGCAAAACGCCAGAGGCACCTTCGCTTAGGGGGATCCTGAGGAGGGATTGGAGTGATAGGACAAGATAAAGATATGAGATTGTGATCGGAGGAGCCCAACGGAGAAGAAAGGGTGACAGCATAAGCAGAAGGATTAGACGTCAGGAAAAGGTCAAGAATGTTGGGCGTATCTCCAAGACGGTCAGGAATACGAGTAGGGTGTTGCACCAATTGCTCTAGCTCATGGAGGATAGCAAAGTTGTAGGCTAGTTCACCAGGATGGTCAGTGAAGGGAGAGGAAAGCCAAAGCTGGTGGTGAACATTGAAGTCTCCAAGAATGGAGATCTCTGCAAAAGGGAAGAGGGTCAGAATGTGCTCCACTTTGGAAGTTAAGTAGTCAAAGAATTTCTTATAGTCAGAGGAGTTAGGTGAGAGGTATACAGCACAGATAAATTTAGTATGAGAGTGACTCTGTAGTCGTAGCCAGATGGTGGAAAACTCGGAAGATTCAAGAGCGTGGGCACGAGAGCAGGTTAAGTCATTGCGCACATAAACGCAGCATCCAGTTTTGGATCGAAAATGAGGATAGAGAAAGTAGGAGGGAACAGAAAAGGGGCTACTGTCAGTTGCCTCAGACACCTGAGTTTCAGTGAGGAAAAGAAGGTGAGGTTTAGAAGAGGAGAGGTGGTGTTCTACAGATTGAAAATTAGATCTTAGACCGCGAATGTTGCAGAAGTTAATGAAGAAAAAGTTGAATGGGGTGTCAAGACACTTAGGGTCGTCGACAGAAAGGCAGTCCGACCTGGGGACATTTATGGTCCCCTCCCCAGATGGGGACTCCGAGGCTGGTGTAGGAGTCGCCATGATCATTTTAAAATTTTTGAGTGAAGGGTGTGTGTGTTATTAGGTGCTTGTAGTTTTGTGTGGAGGAAGAGAGTTGTCTTTAGAGGGCAGGCTGTGACTGCCCCCTTGTGTTGTGAGACACAAAGGGAAACGTTCAGTGAGGTCACAGCTGGGTTTAATGATAAGTTCACAGCATCCCCTGAACAGTGCTTTAGACCTCACTGGAAGTAATTATCGTTTCGGCAGGTGTCTACTGCCTCCTTCATATATACACATTTCTTGCATAATACGTATTTTGAAATTTGTTTTAGCTTTTTTTTTTTTTATTTAGGTCACCCCTCGTGTCACCAAGTTGTCGACGCTCCTGAGGATGCATCACCAAACTTATCGAAATGATCATGCGATGATTGAGAGGATTAACTCGAAGCAGTCGTCGTGGACAGCCAAAGCTTACCCGGAGCACGAGAAGTAAGAACACATTTGACCCATAGAGATGAGATGAGAAGATGAAATTAGATACTACATAATGGACTGGGATATGAGAAAAAGGAACGGAGTAACAGTAAATATAGGAAGAAGTAAAGCACTCTTTCACACAGGCTTACATCGATGGATTCACAAGGACACAAATCCTTTATGCAGGTACACTGTGATGGAGATGGGGCAGCGGATGGGCGGCCTAAGGTCAGTGCTGCATAATCCACCACCTCCAGCACAAGCCACACCGGAACAGAAGGCTCGCATTTCCCTCCTTCCCAAAAACTTTGACTGGAGGGACGTGGAAGGAGTGAACTACGTAGCCCCAGTACGAGATCAGGGCGGCTGCGGATCTTGTTACGTGTTTGCCTCCATGGCTATGATCGAGTCCAGGCTCAGAATCAAGACAAATAATCAGCGGCAAGACGTGTTCTCCACTCAGGTGAGGCAGGGAAAGTCATAAGGCCACAGGGAACCAGTATCTAAAAGTTATTATATTCATATTCATAAAGAACCTGTTCTTGTGTTTGAGGTTGAAGGCAACTGCAATTACTTTTTGCATTATTTAGTTTTTGGTACATAATTTTTTGTTCTAATCAACTATTTTACGATATTCATAGTCCCTAGGACGTGTTGAAAGCTAGATGGGTAGTTTCAGAGTTGTCTTCCAGCTCTAGGAACTAGACTGGGAAAAGTTTCTCTTTTTGTTTATGTTTACTCGTAACTCTGGTGACGCGGGCCACAGGCGTTTCTTTATCTTAAGGTTTCTCTTAATATCTTTCCGCTCATTATTATGAGGAGTTTGACTCGCCCGTATAAAAGATAAATAAAAATAAATAAATGAATAAATAAATAACCATGGCGAAACGAATCTTTGACATGGGTTTAGTGAACCGCTGCTCGTCATGGTAGGGAGTCTGACTTGTCCCTTTGTCGTGGTGTGTCAGATGTATGCGAGTTGACTGGCTGTGATTTCAATGGAAAGCAGTACCTGGAGAGGAATTTTGGCATTACTTCTGATGTTTTCCTTGGTCCTCTGTTGACATGATTTTTTTGTATTGGGATTTTTTGTTACGTAGTGTTACAGAGGCTATTTATTTTTCTTTCTTTTGGCCGACAGTGAGTACATCTTAATAGAACACTACCCTTGATGTCGTCGAAACATTGATAACTGAGCCTCAGCCTTTTACTTTTTTATTTTTTTTTATTTATTTATTATTTTTTTTTTTTTTGTATGTGTGTGTATTTGTGTGTGTGTGTGTGTGTGTGTGTGTGTGTATTTTGAGTGTGTGTGTGTGTGTGTGTGTGTGTGTGTGTGTGTGTGTGTGTGTGTGTGTGTGTGTGTATGTGTGTGTGTATGTGTGTGTGTCCAGCATATATGGAAATTACGTGTATATCAACTTGTTCTTGGCGTACTATTGATGTACTGTATCTTCTTCTTCTTCTTCTTTTTCTTCTTTTTCTTTCTAGGCTCGATCCCTATATGGTTTGGTATCCAGTAAAAGTTGACCTGTTGTCGTTGTGTATGTTGCTCGATATGGTTAATAATGTGGTTATGAGGCATGACGTCTTTGAGCCCTCTTCACAAAGCTTGTATGACGAAGTTCAGCTGTATAGTTGCAATGCCTTCATGACGACTCAGAGCTCGGTACGCAGCGTGAACGAGTTGTAAGACAGACGAGTGTGTTGTTGTAGTATTTGTTGTATCGGTGTAGCTGATCACGGAACCGTTCGTGTAATACAATTATTCAGCTAGCAGCATGCATGGGTGCCGACTGTTACGATACTAAGCTGCCATCTACTGTGGATTTTCCTGAATGAGCCAATGCATTGTGATTTTTCTTAGCGGTGGCAGCCAGGATGGAAGGATAGCATAAGCCTTTTTTTTTTCTTTTTTTTTTTTTTTGCCGAACGTAAGATAAAGGCAGAGGACTTGCATTCCTGATTCGCTGGTGCCTGCTGTTACTTACAGTATACTTTTTCTTTATTCTTTCTTATTTTTTCTTTTAGCTTTAGGTTAAGTAAGAATATTTCGACCATTGTTTCCTCGCTACAGTGAGACTATATTTTACATGGCGTTTATGGCATCCTGTCAAGTCCTTACAAAAAAAAAATGATCTACCTTCAGAGCCCACGTTTAGTTCACCCATAAGTGTCGAATTATGTTTTTCAGGGCCTGGATTTTTTTCATCTTTCACTATGTGTATCTCATTAATTACGTGGTAGCTGGCTCAGGAATCGTCCTTTGCTGCGAGAATCACGTTTTAGTGTTTCTGTGAAGTTTACATCTCTTTACGACAGAAAAAAAAAAAATCGTTATGATTGCGTGTACAGATTGCTTTTGAATTTGCAGCGTGCTACTAGAGTCCTTCCAGGAAAGCTAGTCTGTAGGGGAGTTTAGTTTTCGTTCCGTTTCGTAGGTATTGACGCAGGATGATCAAGTATTGTGGGTTGTAATGGTCTTTTATTGTTCCACTTTGTAAGTAACGCGTGCGGCACCTCGACAGTCGTCATTGTCATCCCGATGAACTTGAGGGACATATCACTCGATGGTGCAGACGTGTTCTTAGATTGTAGTCTATCTAGAAAGGTGTTGGTGTATGTGTCTGCGATTCTTGATGGGAGTTGTACGGTTTTCGTGATTCGGCCTGATCTGTATACTTGATATTCTCGTATATAATGTATTTTATGGTCCTCTTTTATTTATTTATTTTTTTTTTGTATGCAGATGACAGCAAGGAAACAGGTAAATCACATCCTAATACTGATAAAGTCTTGGTACTCTCTTCAGAATCAGCGACACATATGACTGAAAACAGCCAATGTATGTATCTAAATTAAGTGTTCATTATGTATTTCCTTCTTTCTTTTGTGTTGTGCTGATCTGCTTCAACATGACCTGATCCCCAGGATGTTGTCTCGTGCTCGGTGCTGTCTCAGGGCTGCGATGGAGGCTTCAGCTACCTGATCGCTGGCCGCTACGCAGAGGATCAGGGAGTGGTGGCCGAGGAATGCAACCCCTACACTGGAAAGGTCATGGAGTTTTATATGCATGATTATATCTTAAGGCAAAATGTAATAAGCCAGCCATCCTATGAGGTCCTCCACGTCACGCATACAAAGTATGACGTATACAATGATTAATTCCCTTCTACAGAACGATCCTTGCAACACGGACACCAGCTGTGCGCGTACCTTCGTCAGCGACTACGAGTATTTGGGCGGCTACTATGGGGCTTGTAATGAGGAGAAGATGCTGCAAGCATTGGTGGAAAAGGGGCCCCTTGCTGTCGCCTACGCCGTTTACGATGACTTCCCAAATTATGACGGTGGCATTTACCATCATACTGGCGAGAGAAATGACTTCAATCCCCTGGAGGTAGGTGGCAGACGGAGGGAAGAGGGCGGTGTGAGGGATGAACAGGTGGAACCAAAGGTAAGGCCAAAGGCAAGGAGAAGGACAGAGGGTAAGTGGATTGGAAGTAAGGAAGGAAACTAATTGATTGCGACCTCGCACGTTGGCATTGGTGGGAACTGTAATGAAAAATATAGTCTGCAATCGCAGCTCCGCAAACTTGAATCTTAACCTCCCGCAACTGCAACTGCAAAAAGCTTAGGATGAAAATGTTGACAATCACAAAGCCGGAAGCACTGTTTAGTTTCTAAATTTTATTTGCATAATCAAAAAAAAAAAAAAACGAAGGAAAGTCAGGAAAATGTGGTGGAAATCCTGTTAATTATTTTTACTGTATTTTTTTCTTATTAATTTGTCATCGTTACTGTAATTGTCACTGTTTAATGTAAATAATCGCAGGGAAAAGGGACAGCCCAAGTATATTCAATGTAATGTGGAGGGAGAAAGGCAGTTGAATGTCAAAAATGAAGAGGAGATAATTGTCTGGAAGGTTATATCGAGCACCTAAATGAAGGAAACCTGTTTTGAGACATTGAACAATACAAGATTTGCTGTGTCTTCATTCAAAAATTATGGGAAGATAAAAAAAAAAAAAATAGCCTCTCTGTGGCTTCTCTGCGTTAATTCTTCAATTCTTCCGTGTTGTCTGTCGAACAACAGAAGTTGAGAAATGCAGAGTAGCTATCAGTTGAAGAATTGATAGTCCAAGAGTTTTGATGAGATCATTAATGAGTAGTAATAGAAGGTAATTGGAAGATATGATAGGCCCCTGTGGAACACCACTATTAATAGGTTTAAGAGAAGAGTGATCGTCTACCATCGCGCAAGAAAAAAAAAAAAAAAAAAACATGCTGATCATAATTTTTTTTTTTTTGGCCAGTTTGGTGGAGAGACGTGTTCCTGTCATGGTGTGTTCCAGGATAGTTAGCCCGAGTTCTAAAATACTTGACGTTATTGCTAGGAAGTGTGGAGAATCATGCAGCTTGATAATCGAGCGCCACGCCGTGATGTGTTAAATTAACCGACACTGTGGCAACAACGACTGCCACGCGAGGTCTTGTGAGTCGTTATTCTGTTGCAAAAGCACTTCTACAACGGAATACCGCGAGCTTTCATACGTGTTCCCAGCATTCGCAACCTGCGGCGGAAATCATAGAGCTGCATCAACGTTCTTCTGGGATTGCAGAAGTGCTTACAGAGATCCCCACCTCCGCAAAATGGAGATGCTATGATATGATAAAGACAACATGCGTTCACATTCATAGTGTACATTCCTAACATGAATATGCATCCCCTTTTATTAAAATTAACAGAACCCAAAATATTATTGATGACGTTTAGTCAAGTGTTTTGCTCTTTCCACACGCACTACTCTAACACTGCCTACTCACCCTTTTAACAGTACGTGAACCACGCTGTCCTGTTGGTGGGCTATGGTGAGGATGAGACCACAGGTGAGAAGTTCTGGACGGTCAAAAACTCCTGGGGCGACTCTTGGGGAGAGGACGGTTACTTCAGAATACGCCGAGGAACCAACGAGTGTGCTATTGAATCCATGGCAGTAGACATCACTGCCATACCTTGAGACGCTTGTTTCTTCACGAAGCAGACAGACGCACATACATACATACACACATAAAGAGGACAGGATGAATCGAGAAAGGTCATGACAATTTTAGATTATAATAAAGAAAATCCCAAACACGAAGTCTTCCACCATGAAGTTACGGAAGATCCGCTTTCAATAATGTAGTCAGGTATAGTGATCTCATTTGTTGCATCTATGCTAAGTATTGTTATAACCAAATTGTTCCAAGTTCACATGATGAAGCAGTACCTCAGAAGTTTTCCTTAAGCCTCAGGCTCTTCCCTGAGGCATGGTTATCAGTAAAGGAGTTCATTCATATGTAATATTATCACAGTTCTCCAAGGAAATGGTAAGATGCATGCACTATGCATATAACTGTTGTATCTATTTTTCAATACACCGCATTTACACAACGGAGCGACAGTCTAGTCTTGCTTTAGCAGCACCTTCCCTTGCATGCTGCTGCTGCTGCTGCTGCTGCTGCTGCTGCTGCTACTGCTGCTGCTGCTGCTACTACTACTACTACTACTACTACAAATACAGAAATTGTGTGTTCTCCCAAGTATTCTTACGCCCCTCCACCTCAGCTCGCCTTCGTCATTACCACCGCAAAACAGCTACATGAGAGAGTGTACAGATGGAGTATTTTTTTTTTTATTCGAATTCATTCGAATGCAGTAATTGAGTGCATTGGCGCTCGTATTTGAATAATTGCTACCTATTAGAAATCAAAGTATATTAATTTATATTCGAATATTTGTAAAAGGATTCGCACTCCTCGAATAATCTGATGAATAATTATTCTTTATTTATGATCAACAACGTATAGCCTCCTGGGTGACAGAGTCGCAGGTTGTCGGACCCATGTCTGACCTGACTTGATTGTCACTTGCCAGTGGATGACGATTGGGTTGTCCGTTTTTTTTTTTTTCTTTCTTTTCTTTTCTTTTACTATAGCGCCAGTAGGTAATAATTGTGCTGCACCTTCCATTTAGGTGTTTTGAATGATCATTCGCTTCGACTCTTAAGAGGTATAGATGGTAGCCCCATCCGCCCTAGTGAGGGCACAGGCAGGTTTTTAAAATAGTGCCTTTACAGAGGTACATACCACTACCAAGAGCTCTTCGATCAGTCGTCATTGTGAAAGCCTCATTGGTTGATTTCGGTGCTCTGTTTTCCCTGGATGTTATACGTATGTGCAGTGCTGCGGTGTCTCCCGGGAGTGAAAGTGAATTCGTCGTCCATGTAAACAATTTGCCAGACGATGTAAACAATGTGCCACACGGTGCAAACAGCGATATTTAGTAGTGATAACCGTTACAGTTTCCACAGCCGTGATGAACATGTCCGGAATGCGAACTTGACAGCATTGCCAAGTATAAAAGTGTTGCACTATGAACTACGTGAAGTGCTTTTGTATTGTTTGATTCACAAATACTCGTAATTATATCAGCACAGCGTTGAAAGCTGATTATTGCCACAAGTATTAATACTACTATACCTCGTAATGAGTAACCAGTGTTAAATTTCGTTGAATGAGTTTATGATGGCGCTGAGCCAGACTTGGAAGAATTAACTTGAGCAAAACCTTCCCTGTCCGATTGCCTACTTCGCTCATGCCAACTTCCTCTTGAAAGCCAAGAAGAAACTTCTCAGTGAAACACATTTGGCAATGCACTGTGGTGTCATAAATTAGGGACGGTGTCAAATAAGCTGTACCAAAATGTCGTATTGATCCAACTGTTTGTTTAGAAGATATTTGTGAAAAACAATGTCTGATAGGCTCTAAAATGATAGTAGTGACACCAGTATGAAAGTAGTAGTCCCGCGAAACACTTCAGGCCAACACCGAGTGTGTAGAGACAGACGATGCTAACATA
Organism: Scylla paramamosain; assembly: GCF_035594125.1. Classification (NCBI taxonomy): domain Eukaryota; kingdom Metazoa; phylum Arthropoda; class Malacostraca; order Decapoda; family Portunidae; genus Scylla; species Scylla paramamosain. Next base: position 12,425,523 of record NC_087182.1, read on the forward strand.
TAGTTAGTACGGATTTGAAGTGTTCTGAAGACAATAACAATATTATAAAAGTCAGTGTTCCAATTACAGTGAACCTGCTTTGGTTAATGATTCATTTGATGGGACTTTGTAGGTGTTGACCATTCGCAATCTAGGTTATAAATTGAAATCCTCTTGGAAGTATAAACAGTTGGAATCCTTAAATAGTGATGCAGTGATGCAGGATTATTGTGCCACTTTTTTTTTTTTTTTTTTTTTTTTTTATCGGCAGTGAGGTAGGCGGAGCATATAGTTCAGTGTGGGTTCAGGGTGCGGATCGTGTTGGTGGTGAAGGAATAGGAGAGATCGTTGTTCCGGTACCAAATACGAAATTTGTCTTTAACTCACTTGCCAAGTACAGAAATTTCATGGCTGTGACATAAATGAAGTGATAATAGTGATGAAATGATAAAAAAAAAAAAATTGTGTGTGACGATACATACACTTATATCGTTCCACAGATCACGGCCGCTTGTCACTATTATTCTGCTGTTACATTGTTGTAGCCTTAATCTAATCGAATTGTTTAAGTCCGTTCGTGAATTGGATGTTTTGCATGTAATATATTGAACAGGTTTTCTTATTGTGATGATGTATTGAAGTTTACCCTTTCATCATACTAAGTGCTGAACTATTGTCTTTACGTCGTGCAGCAGGGAAGTGGTGATATGATGCTGGTTTCCTTGGCGTGGTGGGAGAGGCTAGCTTGGTATGCTTAATTTAATGTACAGGCAAATTAGAAGTGATTTGTGGATTATTGTCTATAACGACGGCAACTCTGATTCCATCTTTTCTCACCCGTTCCTGAGACCAGAGAAGGATGAAACCTTGCTGGCGAAGGGAATGAAATTAAGTAATGTGGTGCTCATATGTTTAATAATAGTTCAAAGGTGCACAGTGATCTAAAAGGGCACAGTATTGTGAACTTCAGTCGATCCGACATGTGATGTTCCGACGTGTGATGGTGACAAAGATTTTCCAGAAGAAAGTGTTACTGCGCTATTGAAGTTCAATTTTGGATCGTCTATCGGAGTGTTTTTAAGAGGAAGTTTCCTTGATAGGGAGGAATTCAATCAGGTTTTTTCTTCATTTTGCAAAGTTTCACCCAATTCACAAGGTAAATACGTAGGAAAGCCAATGTAAACCATGTTTACGGCGAGGACCAATCCAGCCATGGCGAAGTGAGTCACTCACCAGCTGAGTTGCAAACAGTCGTCATGCACCTCGCAGCCGTCGTGACAGTCACCGACCCTCGCGGGACAAGCCTAATATTTCGGTATAAATAAGGGAATTTGTAAGAAACATTTGCCATAATAATAATAATAATTAGGTATTATTGCAGTTTCAACCAATACACCGTATTTAACTATAGCCCTTCGTAGTATCTACATCTCGCTGTTAGGAGCATTTCTAGCCCCATTTTACCCTGTCGAAAATCAGTAATAACTTCAGATGAGGTTTACGTCATTTCTAGATTAAATCCACCTCCAGTCGTCTCTCGTAGGATACTATAAGTGTTTTCGTATGTTTGTTATCAATAGTACGCATGCGCAATGGTAACGTGACGTTGAGTCACCTGTTAAGAACTATGATGACGTGGGATTACCTGCTGCGAATCAGGTCACACGGAAATCTTTCGGCTAATCACATAAAGGCACGTATGTTTAGAGGAGGAGGGAGAACCCGGGACTGTTTGTGATCCGTCAGTTAGACCATGGCTACGGATGTGAGATGTGTGCTGGCTATGAATATATGAACTGGCAGTTTACCGCCACTTCCCTGAACTTCTTCTTAAGGTATTTTTTGTTAATTAAGTAATTACTGTCGGTATGTAGTGATGACTGGCAGAATGTAGGTTACAAAATGTTACGTTAAAGCGAGTTTACACGGGCTGTTTTTCCACCCGGCTGCTTGCAACCATCCGGAGCAGCCAGCAGGTTTCACCCGAAAGCATTCACACAGTAGAGAGCAGCCGCTAGCGCGCTAGCCGGTTGCGTAAAAAAATAAACAGTCATGATGGAGTCGTCCTCCTCCGAGCTAGTTGCTATGACTGCGATTTTGCTGTACTTAAAGAAAAAGCAAAAGAAGAAATGATTGTGGCCTTGTTCCTAATCTATATAACCTTGCTGGCTGTGGTGCTCACACACACATGCTGGGGCCCCTGGCTTTCCCAGTGATGATGTAAACGAACCAATTTCGTGTCCATTTTCCATTTTTTTAAACAAATTTAAATATTTTATTTATTTATTGTATATAATGGTACAGTCAATGGTTATTACTAAAACACTTTCCAACAATATCACTCCTATTTTCAATTTCATATTGACAGTTGCTCTCATTTGATCCTGGAAAATTGCCGGGATGGCAGCTGATCAGACCGACAGAGCGGTTTCCCGGCTGCTCCGGTAATTCAGCAAATCCCGGCTGCATCTCGCTCCCTGCTGCACAATCCTGGCTGTAAGCAGTCATGAATTGCCCCGTGCAAACCCCCCCTTTACGTTAGTTTACCTTGTGGGGGTATTAGATTAGGTTAGGTAATGTTAGGTTAGTTTAGTAACCTTATAGGGAGTCCAGGGGTGGTGTAATAATGTTATTATTCGCCATTTATTTATTCCTTCATGTAGTGACGCTTCTCGTCCCACTTATGTTTGGGCGGGATATCTCTATGGCGTCTTCCACGCGGCTTTTCCCACCGCTCTCGCGCACTAAGTAACAGTCAGTGTCCGGCCTTGCCTGGGGCTGGACGCTGGTGGGCTGGCAAAGGCGTGGTACAGGGAGGCTTAACCCCCCCCTCCTCCCCCGAGGTTAGGTTAGTTACGTTAGGATGGCGCAGAAATTTTTTCCGCGTTCGAAATATGCCGTTTGTCATCCTTAGACTCTTTCATTGTAAAAAAAATGCCTCATTTTGGCTTTCCCCACCCAAAGAAGCCTTCATTCCTATCAGGCCCCTATGCTTGTTGGCTCTAGTGAAAGAGATAAGCAGGATGGGAGTACTGGTTGAAACTGCAAATTTACCAATAATTAATCGGAATCAACCATAATTAGTTTTATCTTAGAATTAAAAGCATGCAGTTTTTTTGTTTTTTTTTTTTCCGAAAGTTTAACCAGTTAGTTATCTAATCATATTTGCTGCTGTATTCAGTTTTCCATAGTAGGATTGTATACACCTGAGCCCTTAATGCATAATACCTGAGTAAATCACAAGCTGTAAAGTTGTAATATCTGTATCCACCGTAACGTGCCAAGGCACCCTCACTCCGTATTGATTTGCGGCTCTGCGATTTGTATCTGCAGTTTGCATCAAAATGACGCCTCCTATGCTTTGTGTATGGAGTGCCCTGTCGGTGCCTATGGCTCCGTAAGATGCAGCACCATATCGTGTTTCTTAATGTTCGGACCCAATGTTGTTTGTCTACGGCTCTCCTCGGAGTGACAAGACTTTTTTTCTTTTTCAGAAGACGATGTGCAATTTAACAGCAAGGGAAATTATTCGGAAATGTTCAACACAATCGAAAATATGTAGATAAGCGAAACTACTTACAGAAAACGATGCTACTTACAGGTTAGAATATTTTGTAGGTAGTGATTTTACTAATACTTGGTGGGGGTAGCCATGAATTGTTTCCTTTCTTAAAAAAAAAAAAGAAAGAAAGAAAGAAAGAAAGAAAAGAAAAAAAAACTGACGAGTTCCGTAAGTTCCATAGGTAAGGTGGTGGGAAGGAAGGATGGGAGCATTCGGGAATTGAAACTTTCTTTCAGAGATGCAATCCTGTTAGAACGATTTTTTTCCTTTATCGTATGAATTTATTGCTATGTTTCCATATTAGAGACAGGTAAATTCAATGACAGGTGATTAATAATAGTTAATTTAACATTTATAATGTTCATTGCAAGTCAACCTTGAGACGGAAGGTCACGGATCCTCCAGGTGCTGATAATTACACTCAAGAAAACAACTCATCGACACGCCAGCAGCTAGGCCCCCATATAATCCATAACAGTCGTGCCGGAGCTTAGCCACTTCTTACCTAACTTCTGATGAAGTTGCATAACCAAGAACCAAAACCACCCGCACATCTGGGAAAGTGGTTTGTCGCCGCTAACTGAAGATTATATTTCAAACAAAGGAAGTTGGCCAAGGGCAACAAACTAAGAGAGAGAGAGAGAGAGAGAGAGAGAGAGAGAGAGAGAGAGAGAGAGAGAGAGAGAGATGTTTTAATGTAATATATTATATATATTGAAGTTCTCTATGGTACAGTGGATGGCACATCCACTGTACCATAGAGTACATAGAGTACATAGAGTACACTGTACCATAGGTACATCCACCCGGTCCTAATCGGGACTGGGGTGGTCAATGCTCAGCTCACCCGGCTGTTCATCCTTCCTTCCAGCTGGTCGATAAAAAATTAAATGGGGAAACCGGGCGAGGGTAAACTGTAGAAACTCGGATGTCAAAGTGGTCCTGTTTTCCGGGGTTAGGGACTTGATGCACCACAGGGTCAAAGGTCAATGACAGGAGGATGAGCACCAAGACCACGCGCAGCTACAGGGTATTCCCCAACATTTCCTTACGTTGTACTACCTTGCTTACTTTAAATTACTTTGGACAGGACTGAATATTTAGTGGTAATGACAACAGTAATGGTAATTTTGATGACGATGTTAATAATGGTAGGTTCAATACTGGTAATAATAGCGAATGTGGTGTTGTGGTGGAGATGACAATAATAATGGTGGTGGTGGAGTTATGGTAGTGCATGACCACCTTCACCTGACCTGTCTTTGCCACTCATGTATGAAAGGCGTATATATGGACCACATTCACTGACCTTCCTGGGATTTTTTTTTTTTTTTATGATAAAGGTGTATGCAGAGATTAAGAAGAAGGAACTGGGGCGGTAATAAGGCTGTGAATCTGTCATAAGCTTTCAAAATGGCTGATATTTTTCATAAATATTTCATAAACGGTCTAAATCTGTCATAAGCGGTATAAATTTTCATAAATTCCCTGTGCTGCTATGACTGGGTCGAAGGTGTCATAAGGCTTAAGAATAGCCAATAAGCCAACATGGCCGAGCTACAAGAAGTCCTTGTGGGCTAACCAAAGAAATTTCGTGAAAGGAGAGACGTTCTCAATGAACTGAAAGATATAGATTAGACCGTGCTGGCACTGTTTTTGTCACAGACTTGGTGCGTCCAGTGCTTTTGAGACCACCGACCAAAAAAGCACTCTCTCTGGAGATGCTCTTTCTGAAGCCTCAATAAGTGGCAAGGCTCAGCTAGATACCAATTTGGTTTTCTTATCCACTTCAGAGTGGCTGCAGCAGGGCTGAGTTTGTCCATCTTATTGTTGTTAGTGGTGTTGTGGTGATACAAACGTAGTGCTCGAATGGTGACTGTTTGTTATTGTTTACGTCTGAGGCTGCCCTCTGGCGGCAGATCTTGTTTTAGGCACTAATTTTCTTTATTTCAGGCAGATACAGCTTAATTATTACATACCGCCCATGAAAAAAAAAAAAAAAAAATATATATATATATATATATATATATATATATATATATATATATATATATATATATATATATATATATATATATATATATGTAATATATATTTTTACCTTTCTAATCACTTTCTCTGTCAATTTCTGTATATCTTATGTAAATGTCTATGCTATTTGTAGCTGCTAGTAAAATCAGCCATAACTAAAACACTCATAGCTATGACAGAGGTTATGAAAAACTTATGATAAAGTTATGATCTTTTTTTTTTTCATAGCTATGAGTAGAATCATGGGTACAACTTATGACTTTTATTCTGAGGTGGTACTTATAAAAAGTCAATGATAAATAACAAAGATAAGTAAAGTAAGTAGTAAGAAAGTCGTCCAATATTCTTGACCTTTTCCTAACCTCTAATCCTTCTGCTTATGCTGTTATCCTATCTTCTCCGTTGGGCTCCTCCAATCACAATCTCATATCTGTATCTTGTCCTATCGCTCCAATCTCTCCTCAGGATCCCCCTAAGCTGAGGTGCCTTTAGCGTTTTGCCTCTGCTAGTTGGGAGACTTGAGTAGGTATTTTGCTGATTTTTCTTGGAATGACTACTGCTTCTGAGTCAGAGACCCGTCTCTATGTGCCGAGTGCATAACAGAGGTGATAGTGTCTGGCAATGCGACGTATATTCCTTACTTTTCTCGACCTAAACCTTCCAAACCTTGTTTTAACACAGCCTGTTCTCGTGCTATACATGATAAAGAGGTGGCCCACAAAAGATACTTGAGCCTTCCATCACCAGAATCTCATGCGCTTTATATTTCTGCCCGGAATCATGCCAAGTTTGTTCTCCAACTAGCCAAAAGCTCCTTCATTAATAGGTGTCTAAATCTTTCAAGATCTAACTCCTCTCGTAACTTCTGGCACCTAGCTAAAAACATTTTTTATAACTATGCATCTTCTTTCCCTCCTTCATTTCAACCAGATGGGACCACTGTTATTACATCTATCTCTAAAGCTGAACTCTTCGCTCAAAACCTTTGCTAAAAACTCTGCCTTGGATGACTCAGGCTTGTTCCTCCCTCTTCTCCGCCTTCTGACCACTTAATGCTATCTATTAAAATTCTCCGCAATGATGTTTTCCATTCCCTCGCTGGCCTAAACCCTCGGAAGGCTTATGGACCTGATGGGGTCCCTTCTATTGCTCTCCGAAACTGCGCCTCTGTGCTTGCACCTTGCCTAGTCAAACTTTCAGTTCTGTCTGTCAACATCTACCTTTCCTTCTTGCTGGAAGTTTGCCTACATTCAACCTGTTCCTAAAAAGGGTGACCGTTCTAATCCCTCAAACTATTGTCCTATTGCTTTAATTTCCTACCTATCTAAAGTTTTTGAATCTATCCTCAACATGAAGATTCTTAAACATCTATCACTTCACAACCTTCTATCTGATTGCCAGTATGGGTTCCGTCAAAGCCACTCTACTACTGGTGATCTGGCTTTCCTTACTGAGTCTTGGTCATCCTCTTTTAGAGATTTTGGTGAAACTTTTGCTGTTGCCTTAGACATATCAAAACCTTTTGATAGAGTCCGGCACAAAGCTTTGATTTCCAAACTACCATTCTACAGCTTCTGTCCTTCTCTTTGTAACTTCATCTCGAGTTTCCTTTCTGACCATTCTATTGCTGTTGTGGTAGACGATCATTGTTCTTCCCCTAGATCTATTAACAGTGGTGTTCCTCAGGGATCTGTCCTGTTACCCACTCTCTTCCTATTATTCATCAATGATCTTCTGAAACAAACTTCACTCCCACGCTGATAATACCACCCTGCACTTTTCCACGTCTTTTCGTTGACTTCCAACACTTCAGGAAGTAAACAGTTCACGCAGGGAAGCCACAGCACGCCTGACTTCTGATCTCTCTAATTGGGGCAGAGTAAACTTATTATTGTTCAGTGCCTCAAAGCTCAATTCCTCCATCTATCAACTCGACACAACCTTCCAGGCAACTATCTCCTCTTCTTCAATGACACTCAACTGCCCTCCTCTTCTACAATGAACATCCTTGGTCTGTCCTTTTCTTATAATCTAAACTGGAAACTTCACATCTCATCTCTAGCTAAAACAGCTTCTATGAAGTTAAGCGTTCTGAGACGTCTCCGCCAGTTTTTCTTACCCTTCCAGCTGCTAACTTTGTAAAGGGGCCTTATCCGTCCTTGTATGGAGTATGTTTCACATGTTTGGAGGGGTTCACTCGTACTGCTCTTCTAGATAGGGTGGAATCAAAAGCTTTTCGTCTCATCAGCTCCTCTCCTCTAACTGACTGTCTTCAGCCTCTTTCTCATCGCCGCAATGTTGCATCTCTTGCTATTTCCTACAGCTATTTTTGTGCTAACTGAACTTCTGATCTTGCTAACTGTATGCCTCCCTTCCTCCCGCAGCCGCAGCCTTTCTCTCTCCTTCAGTTTTTGACTACCGCTTCGGACCCTATTCGGGAACCGGCATCTGAGTGTGCTTTTTTTTTTACTGGATTTTTTTTCTTGCACTTGGCCAGTGTCCCTCATACATAAAATAAATAAACAAAAAATAAATAATGTAGCTGATTTATTACCCATATTCTACAACTGCTACAACTCTCTCTCTCTCTCTCTCTCTCTCTCTCTCTCTCTCTCTCTCTCTCTCTCTCTCTCTCTCTCTCTCTCTCTCTCAGAAGTGTTACAAAGCGAAACAGATCACAAGAAGAATAAGAAGCAGACAGGCCGACGCTCACTGCATGTGGGAGAGAAGTGCCATCAGGTCTTTTTGGCCCGCTTTCCAAGTTAAACTCGTGCTCTAAAGCAAAGTTTGTTCGATATTTAAGCTCTTCTTACGAACTGCTCGTCTACAAAGTCAGTCATAAACAAGGTACTAATGTATATGTATAAAGATATAGATGATTTTAGAACATTTGATGCCCATCCTATCGCAAGACTTGGCAACTCTGAGCGTGTGGGTGTTTGTGTGTGTGTGTGTGTGTGTGTGTTAGTAGTAGAGAATCAGTGGAGGTGTGTCTCGCTCTGCTGGTTACAAGTAAGCAATTTTGTTAAGGAGTATTTGGATGCATGGCGTTGTTATTACTGTTGCTATAGTAAGGGTATTATTATTATTTTATTATTATTATTGTTGTTGTTGTTGTTGTTGTTGTTGTTGTTGTTGTCATGGCTAGTAGTAAAACGGAAACGCATGTGACTGCTATTTTGTAGGTATGTGCTCGACCCCCACTCGGACTCAAAGTCTTTTCGCTGTTGTCAGACGTTGTTGGGCATGTGAGCAAGGGAGATGGAGTGGTGGTCGTTTCAGCCAACAGGTCTTTCTCCTGAGGCAGCCACAGCCTAATCACTCGGGTCTCACGTGGCTAAAGGGGCTCTGAACGGGTGAAGAGTGGCCCTGAACTACGATTCATCATACATGTGACATAGTTGTAGTACTCACTCTCCCTTCACCGTGTCATTCACTGGGGACCCGTAACTTTAAACTGCTGTTGTTGTCGTTGTTCTTATTGTTGTTGTTAGTGGTGGTGATGGTGATTTCGTTGTTTTTGTTGCTCTTGTTGTTGTTGGTGGTGGTGGTGGAGTATTTTAATGACCGACGAGACAAGTTGGTTTTCATCAGTATCAGATATTTTCCTTCATCGAATGCCTCCCTCCTTCAGCCGGCGGGCGTGTGTGTGTGTGTGTTGTGTGTGTGTGTGTGCCCTGGCTCCTGCACATTTTTTTCCAGAAGGTCAAAATGAGCTTAAAGGAATTTATTAGGAAACTCTCTCTCTCTCTCTCTCTCTCTCTCTCTCTCTCTCTCTCTCTCTCTCTCTCTCTCTCTCTCTCTCTCTCTCTCTCTCCGCCAATTTAACTAATATTTCGCCTTCGTCTCCATTTTTTTCTTCTATCCCTCTTTTCATTCTCTTTTTCTCGGTATTCTCCCATTCTTCGCTATTTTTCTATTTTGGCTTCTGCTGTCTTCGTTTTAATTAATGAAATCTTTGAGAGAGAGAGAGAGAGAGAGAGAGAGAGAGAGAGAGAGAGAGAGAGAGAGAGAGAGAGAGAGAGAGAGATTGCAAGCAAGCTATTCCCACTATAACCACTTTCGTTCCAAGTGGGTCTATCTGTGACGTCATCAAGGTATATATATATATATATATATATATATATATATATATATATATATATATATATATATATATATATATATATATATATATATATATATATATATTTTTTTTTTTTTTATTTATTTTTTTTTTTTTTTTTTTTATTTTTTTTTTTTTCTACTCTCCATTGGAAATTTGTGGAATCTCTAACTCCCAGTATATTGTAAACTAGCTATAGGACTTTGAAAGTTATGAATGAATTAATTAATGAAGGTACAATAGGAAAATTGGTGTACAGTACAAAGGAACAGATTGTTCGGCAAAGTATTTTGAGAGGGTGAAGTTGCTACTGTGATTGAGTCTTGGCAAAAAGGTGAGTGAATGCTTGCAATATAGAACACTGTTGTCAGATTATTAATGCTTTAAAAGAAGATTGGACAAATGTGTGGATGGGAAGATCGCAGGAAAATAATAAGTGGGTATGTTTTCTATAGGGACTGCCACCTGTAGGCCAGATGGCTTTTTTGCAGCTTCCTTTATTTCTTATGTTATATTTTTAAAGATTCACACTGTCCGTTTTACGCGTCCATCTGGAGAGGAGTGTGTTATCAGTGACGTCAGTCCCGTTGGAGTGACGTCAGTGATGATGCACATCCTCTCCAGACGGATTTGTGAATATAGTAGCGTGAACCCAGCTTTAGCGTGTCCACGCCTTATCTCGGCTTGATATATAGTAGATGATTATGAATGAATTCGTATCTTATAAAAAGATGTATAAGCAATTGACCTCTTTCATTGGAAATAAATAGCAAAATAATTAAGTTACTATGAGAAAGCCTATACCTTTCTGCAAATACCTTTGATCAATATATTACATTGGCCAAAGAAAGTTTAGTTATAGTTATAGGGTATGTTTGTAGCTCAGCGTATCTTACTAGTTAAAAGGAAGTGTAGCCTACTCAGTATTATACTACGTAGACTACGCTACCTTGTTAATTCCTAGGATGTTAGTGGTTAGTGCTAGGAGTCCTTTTTAATAAGAGAAAGAATGCTGAGCTGCAACCTTCTCCTCTAGATATCTCGGAAACTTTTTTTGACCGATGTATTATTTTGTACCTGGATATTTACATAAATTATTTCACGAGTTTTCTCATGGTGGCTTCAACATTATGTGCGATAAGTGGTTTCAGATTTATTTTTAGTCGAAGAGGTCATTTGCAGCGCACCCAATGTAAGTCATGCAGAGAAGTGTCTTCAGAAGTGTCTTGATAGCGTCACAGATGTACCATCTTATGAAGAGAGTGACCTTAGTAAGCAAATATCGTTTTTGTGAGCCTTGTGTCTGCTTTATTTTCCTTTTCCTTAGTCCTTCCTCTTTCCATTTTTCTGTTTCTCCTTTCCTTCCCTTTTTCCTTTCCCTCGCTCTTTCTACTCCCCATACATTCCCTTCTTATCAATGTTGGCAACAAATATGGAAATAGTAATGGCCACGGCGCAGATGGACATTGTTACTATTAAGAACGTGTGGCCTTGACCAAATTTTAAATATTCATACCGGAGGACGGCAAGGTGAATTAATAATGAGGCGTCTTTGGACACGCGTCTCATGAACAGCTACTTCATGTCTCGTCCCGTGGGGTGACAGCACTGTCCTATGGTGGTGACTTTGTGTAGTAGTAACATGTAACAGTGCGACGGTGGCTGGTGGAGTGAGTACTGCAGTCTGAGGGTACTGCGAGGGTGGTGCCTTCTCTGGTGCGGGGGAGAGGGCGGAAATATTCACCCTTCTAACTGGGAAACGAGATTTTTTTTTTCTCTCTCTCTCTCTCTTTGAGAGAACTTCTTCCATGAATTTTCATGATTTTATACTAAATTGTTTGTATTTTTTTATTTATTATCCTTTTGTTTATTTATTCATTTATTTATTATGATAGATGGCGCTGTGCAACCCAGCTCTTGCGGCGCCTGAGCTCAGATCGTCAACCAGCCACTCCCTCCTCCGTAACTTGCTTCAATCCCCTCGTCCTCTCTCCTCTCTCCTTGCAACTCTACTTCAGTTGCCAACTTTGGTATTTGTACAGTGAATGTTACCATAGCCTAATCCAACCAACTTCATAATCTAAAACCATTGTTAAAACAACAACAACAACTACTACTACTACTACTACTACTACTACTACTACTACTACTACTACTACTACTACTACTACCATGAACTCTTGCATGATTCGGCTCACAATCCAGAGGCCGCTTCTCATATATATATATATATATATATATATATATATATATATATATATATATATATATATATATATATATATATATATATATATATATAATGTCTCATCAACGAAATAAGAATAAGCTGTCGAATACTTCGTTTTCATTGATCTCCGTCAGCCAACAAATGACAAAAGAGATGCTCTCTCTCGGAAGGTGCTGAGACACCTCTTCATTGTGATTATATATACTATTGCTAATACTACTGGTGAAGCTTGAAATTGTTATTATGTTATTATTAGATTTTTTTTAATTGTGTGTGTGTGTGTGTGTGTGTGTGTGTGTGTGTGTGTGTGTGTGTGTGTGTGTGTGTGTGTGTGTGTGTGTGTGTGTGTGAAATAATGATATCTGAATAACCTTGCATTCAGTTACCATTACCGTCGACAACGACAACAACAATAACAGCAGCAGCAAAAGTAGCAACAACAACAACAACGAGAAGAGTGTATGATTACAAGGGAAGCTGTAAGAAGCAATTTGGCCCCCACGTAGAGTTCCTGTAAGTTTAGTAGTGGTAGCAGATTTGCTAATGGTGGAAATGAAAGTGGTATTGGTGATAGTGGAAGTTGTGATTGTGGTAGTGGTGATAGTGGTAGGAGAATGACGGTGGTGGTGGTGTCGGCCTGGCCTTGAAAACGTTCAGGAAGCACAGGAAGCGACAAGAGGACGGGATCCTGGGAAGGCCGAGTGTACGTAGGTGCAGCAGTTGGCAGGTCGTATTTTCTGGGAAATATTATTCTCTCTCTCTCTCTCTCTCTCTCTCTCTCTCTCTCTCTCTCTCTCTCTCTCTCTCTCTCTCTCTCTCTCTCTCTCTCTCTCTCTCCAGAGAAAATTCCCAAAGGATACAACGGATGCGTGGATACACTTCACAAGCAAGGATTAAAAGTTCCTTTAAAAGAGAGATGGATTAAATGAGAATTTGGTAGGACTTGGTATTTCATTGGTATATTGACACTGATGATAATCCTTAAGATGTGTAATTATGATAGGGCGAAAAATAACAAGCACAAACTCGATTATGTTAGATTTCAGTAGGAAATAAGGAACAAAAATGACATTGAAAAGTAAAGAAAGTGGTAATTGACTGGAATAGACTCAATCATGGGAAGGCAGTCAGTAGGTATCTTAAAAGATTATCTTGCACTAATTTCTGGATAAGTGATAATAGATGAGCAGAGATATATTTGCTTCATACAGTTACTGTCACATAGGATTATTGGCTTCTTGGAACGTTTATTGTCTTACTATTTCTTTTTTTTCTTTTTTTTGTTAGGATTGTGGTATCTGCATTTGCATTTAGCAGCGCACCTGTGAAAGCGTTTGGCATTTGTACATACAATCAGGAAGGGGTGCCATGGGGAAAGTTTGTGTAGATGAGAGTAAGTGGGTGGGCAAGCTTGATCACCGCAGCAACAGTAGTGGTCACAGATGGATCCCGGGTTTATGGTTGTGGTGGCAGCTTTTACGCAGGTAGGTGACGACCTCGCATATAATGAAGGGCGGGAAAAAGAGAGGTGGATTTGCAGTGATCGCAGGGGGTTCCCCCAACACCGGACCGGATTTCCTGGGTATCCGACATGGAAAACTTTGCCTGAGGTGGTGTAAATATTTAATGTCAGTCAAGAAGGGAAGAAGGTTACAGTGTATTGCATTACCTTAGTCATTGTACCATTTAAATGTACATAAATTTTACTATCCATCCTGCTTCATTATGCAGGTGAACAACATTAGGTGATGAATGGAAGCATCTAGAGAAAATATGCAAGAACGGAATGCTGAGATGGAATTAAAGTTGAAGGAGGAGGAGGAAGAGGAGGAGGAGAACGAACTGATAAACGATGTGGAGGAAGACGAGGATGAGCTGGAGAAAGACAATGAAGAAGACGACGATGAAGAAGATGAGGAGGAGGAGGAAGAGGAAGAAGAAAAAGAGTTAGTGCTTGATTTGAAGCTTGTTCGAGATTGCTTCCACTCCAGGTGCCGAGGAAGAGGTGCCGCTAGCGCCCTACGTGAAGGGCTTCCTGGAGCTCAACAAGTGAGTAACAGCAGTGCTTAGTACTAGCAGCAACAGCAGTAGTAGCAATAGTAGTAGTAGCAGCAGCAGCAGCAGAAGTAGCAGTAGCAGTAGTAGCGCTAGTGGGAGTGATAGTACGTAACAGTAGTAGTAGTAGCAGCAGTATACCTGTTTTCACCTAAGCTGGCGATTACCCCACAAAATAGACCCCACCCACACCTTTATGTGATTAGCAGGTGAGGTAGGAGAGGTCTAACCCCACCTCTCCTCTCTCTCTCGTCTCTTTCTCACCTGCTGGTCCTAACAGAGCTGTTTGTGACAAGTGACACTACGTAATCTAATGTATTAAATGTAATGTGTGTGTGTGTGTGTGTGTGTGTGTGTGTGTGTGTGTGTGTGTCTTTCATTCTATAAGCCAACTCGTGTAACAGACAACATTTAAGAAATGTTTGTTGTGAATAATGATTCAGTGTCCTTCTCACCTAGAGAAGTGATTATATATATATATATATATATATATATATATATATATATATATATATATATATATATATATATATATATATATATATATATATATATATAACGCAGGTACGTACATAATTTATAAATGTATGTTATAAAAGAAAAGTTCATACATACTCCAGTTGACTGATGGAAGTGGTGACCTGACTTGCGTCCCCTGAAATTTAAGACCTGGGGCTAGGCTGCTTTCCTTCTTCCTTACTTTCTTCCACCCACATCCTCTCTCTCTCTCTCTCTCTCTCTCTCTCTCTCTCTCTCTCTCTCTCTCTCTCTCTCTCTCTCTCTCTGTGTGTGTGTGTATATATATATATATATATATATATATATATATATATATATATATATATATATATATATATATATATATATATATATATATATATATATATATATATATATATATATTGTTACCGCCAAGCTGGTGAAAGAAGTTGTTGTTTTTGCAAGCGAGTTTGTTAATGAGAAAGGAAAGGACCTGAAGGTCAGGGCGAGGACCAAGAGGAGGTCTAAGTCAGCGAATTCCTTGTGCGAATTCCTTGTACGGTCGGTGTTGAGGTACTGTTGATGTAAGGAGATGACGGATGTTTGTTATGACATGAGGCTAAGACGAGGCCGGCCTTATCGCCGTCGCTAATGGTTAACGATGGACAGGGGTAGGAACCCAGGCGGTAACTGAGGACTACAGGGACACTTTACTGAGGACACTCGTGCAGGGAGGTCGTGTGTTGGTGTTGAGACAGATGTAGATAGACCTAACTAGAACACCTGTCAGAAAAGGCGTGCGCGTTACTTAACAATTACCCAAAGACCCAAACACGGAAGTGTAACAGCTGTCTGTGTAAGAATACATTATCCTATAAGTAACGTGCAGAATCACACAAATTATTCATATAGAATATTGTCTGTGATCATTAATGTATATTTTCAGGGTTTGACCGGATTCGATCGATTCAATAAACGATTCGTGTCATTGTGTGAGTCTGAAACAACGTTCGCCGTCTGCTGGCGGCAATATATATATATATATATATATATATATATATATATATATATATATATATATATATATATATATATATATATATATATATATATAGATAGATAGATAGATAGATAGATAGATAAATAGATATATTATTACATAATATATATATATATATATATATATATATATATATATATATATATATATATATATATATATATATATATATATATATATAATGTAGGGGTCCACCGGCGAAGGGCAACAAAAAAATCTAATGAAAAAAAAAAAGCCCACTCAGGTGCCGGCCTCTGAACACAGTCCGAAGCGGTAGTCAAACATTGGATAAGTGTTTTGAAGCCTCCCTCTTGAAGGGGCTCAAGTCATAAGAAGGTGGGAATACAGAAGCAGGCAGGGAGTTCCAGAGTTCACAGGAGAAGGGGATGAATGATTGAGAATACTGGTTAACTCTTGCATTAGAGAGCTGGACAGAATATGGGGTGAGAGAAAGAAGAAAGTTTTGTTCAGCGAGGCTGCGGGAGGAGGGGAAGCATACAGTTAGCAAGATCAGAAGAGTAGCTAGCATGAAAATAGTGGTAGAAGACTGCGGCGATGATAAAGAGGCTGAAGACAATCAGCCTCTTTATCAGTTAGAGGAGAGGAGTTGATGAGACGAAAAACTTTTGATGCCACCTTGTCTAAAAGGGTGGTATGAGTGAACCCCCACAGACATGTGAAACATACTCCATACATGGACGGATAATGCCCTTGTACAGAGTTAGCAGCTGGGTGAGGGAGTGAGAAAAACTGGCGGAGACGTCTGAGAACACTTGACTTCATAGAAGCTGTTTTAGCTAAAGATGAGATTCGAAGTTTCCAGTTTAGATTATAAGAAAAGGACAGACCAAGGATGTTCAGTGTAAAAGAGGGAGACAATTAAGTGTCATTAAAGAGGGGATAGTTTTTCTGGAAGTTTGTTTCGAGTTGATAGATGGAGGAATTGAGTTTTTGAGGCACTGAACAATATCAAGTTTGCTCTGCCCCAGTCAGAAATTTTAGAGAGATTAGAAGTCATGCATTCTGTGGCATCCCTGCGTGAGCTGTTCACTTTCTGAAGGGTTGGACATCTATGAAAAGACGGGGAAAAGTACAAGGTAGTATCATCAGCATAGGAGTTGATAGAACAAGAAGTTTGATTTAGAAGATTATTAATAAATAATAATAGGAAAAGAGGTGGTGACAGGACAGAACCCTGAGGAACACCACTGTTAATAGATTTAGGAAAAGTACAGTGACTCCCTACCACAGCAGCAATAGAACGGTCAGAAAGAAAACTTGAGATGGAGTTACAGAGAGAAGGGTAGAAGCCATAGGAGGTTAGTTTGGAAATCAAAGCTTTGTGCCAGACTCTATCAAAAGCTTTTGATATGTCTAAGGCAGTAGCAAAAGTTTCACCAAAATCTCTAAAAGAGGAACGACCAAGACTCAATAAGGAAAGCCAGATCACCAGTAGTAGAGCGGCTTTGACGAACCCGTACTGGCGATCAGATAGAAGGTTGTAAAGTGATAGATGCTTAAGAATCTTCCGGTTGAGGATAGATTCAAAAATTTTAGATAGGCAGAAAATTAAAGCAACAGGACGGTAGTTTGAGGGATTAGAACGGTCACCCTTTTTAGGAACAGGCTGAATGTAGGCAAACTTCCAACAAGAAGGAAAGGTAGATGTTGACAGACATTTGAAAGAGTTCGACTAGGCAAGATGCTAGCACGGAACATAGAAGGGACACCATCAGGTCCATAAGTCTTCCAAGGGTTTAGGCCAGCGAGGGCATGGAAAATATCATTGCGACGAATTTTAATAGGAAGCATATTAGTCAGAGTGGAGGAGAGGGAGGAACAAGCCCTGAACCGTCCAAGGTAGAGTTTTTATCAAAGGTCTGAGCTAAGATTTCAGCTTTAGAAATAGATGTGATAGTAGTGGTGCCATCTAGTTGAAATAAAGGAGGGAAAGAAGAAGCAAATTTACTGGAGATGTTTTTGGCTAGATGCCAGAAATCACGAAGTAAGAAAAGAGAAGACATTATTTCCTGGCCACTAGAAATTTGTTAGTTGTCATGTGTGGCCAGGGGAGAGTTGTCTAGGGTAGGTTTGGTCGTCATCAGGTTTGGCCACGGTAGATTTAGCCAAGGTAGGTTTGGTCATCGTTGTCACTCTCTCTCTCTCTCTCTCTCTCTCTCTCTCTCTCTCTCTCTCTCTCTCTCTCTCTCTCTCTCTCTCTCTCTCTCTCTCTCTCTCTCTCTCTCTCTCTCTCTCTCTCTCTCTCTCTCTCTCTCTCTCTCTCGTATGTGTGTGTGTGTGTGTGTGTGTGTGTGTGTGTGTGTGTGTGTGTGTGTGTGCGCGGGTAGGGGAGAGAGAGAGAGAGAGAGAGAGAGAGAGAGAGAGAGAGAGAGAGAGAGAGAGAGAGAGAGAGAGAGAGAGAGAATCTTTCCTGCTTACTGCTGGCATCATCTAAGTTAACCATATATATATATATATATATATATATATATATATATATATATATATATATATATATATATATATATATATATATATATATATATATATAAGGAGAAGGCAGTAAGACACCTGCCGAAACGATAATTACTCCCAGTGAAGTCTAAAGCACTGTTCAGGGGGTGCTGTGAACTTATCATTAAACCCAGCTGTGACCTCACTGAACGTTTCCCTTTGTGTCTCACAACACAAGGGGGCAGTCACAGCCTGCCCTCTAAAGACAACTCTCTTCCTCCACACAAAACTACAAGCACCTAATAACACACACACCCTTCACTCAAAAATTTTAAAATCATCATGGCGACTCCTACACCAGCCTCGGAGTCCCCATCTGGGGAGGGGACCATAAATGTCCCCAGGTCGGACTGCCTTTCTGTCGACGACCCTAAGTGTCTTGACATCTCCCCTCAACTTTTTCTTCATTAACTTCTGCAACATTCGCGGTCTAAGATCTAATTTTCAATCTGTAGAACACCACCTCTTCTCTTCTGAACCTCATCTTCTTTTCCTCACTGAAACTCAGGTGTCTGAGGCAACTGACAGTAGCCCCTTTTCTGTTCCCTCCTACTTTCTCTATCCTCATTTTCGATCCAAAGCTGGATGCTGCGTTTATGTGCGCAATGACTTAATTAACCTGCTCTCGTGCCCACGCTCTTGAATCTTCCGAGTTTTCCACCATCTGGCTACGACTACAGAGTCACTCTCATACTAAATTTATCTGTGCTGTATACCTCTCACCTAACTCCTCTGACTATAAGAAATTCTTTGACTACTTAGCTTCCAAAGTGGAGCACATTCTGACCCTCTTCCCTTTTGCAGAGATCTCCATTCTTGGAGACTTCAATGTTCACCACCAGCTTTGGCTTTCCTCTCCCTTCACTGACCATCCTGGTGAACTAGCCTACAACTTTGCTATTCTCCATGACCTAGAGCAATTGGTGCAACACCCTACTCGTATTCCTGACCGTCTTGGAGATACGCCCAAAACTCTTGACCTTTTCCTGACCTTTAATCCTTCTGCTTATGCTGTCACCCTTTCTTCTCTGTTGGGCTCCTCCGATCACAATCTCATATCTTTATCTTGTCCTATCACTCCAATCCCTCTTCAGGATCCCCATAAGCGAAGGTGCCTCTGGCGTTTTGCCTCTGCTAGTTGGGGGGACCTAAGGAGGTATTTTGCTGATTTTCCTTGGAATGACTACTGCTTCCGTGTCAGAGACCCGTCTTTGTGTGCTGAGCGCATAACGGAGGTGATAGTGTCTGGCATGGAGGCATATATTCCTCACTCTTTTTCTCGTCCTAAACCTTCTAAACCTTGGTTTAACACAGCTTGTTCTCGTGCTATACATGATAGAGAGGTGGCCCACAAAAGGTACTTAAGCCTTCCATCACCAGAATCTCATGCACTTTATATTTCTGCCCGGAACCATACCAGGTCTGTTCTCCAACTAGCCAAAAACTCCTTCATTAACAGAAAATGTCAAAACCTTTCAAGATCTAACTCCCCTCGTGATTTCTGGCATCTAGCCAAAAATATCTCCAATAACTTTGCTTCTTCTTCTTTCCCTCCTCTATTTCATCCAGATGGCTCCACTGCTATCACATCTATTTCTAAAGCTGAATTCTTTGCTCAAACCTTTGCTAAAAACTCTACCTTGGACGATTCTGGGCTTGTTCCTCCCTCTCCTCCACCCTCTGACTACTTCATGCCACATATTAAAATTCTTCGCAATTATGTTTTCCATGCCCTCGCTGGCCTAAACCCTCGGAAGGCTTATGGACCTGATGGGGTCCCTCCTATTGTTCTCCGAAACTGTGCCTCCGTGCTTGCACCTTGCCTAGTCAAACTCTTTCAGCTCTGTCTGTCAACATCTACCTTTCCTTCTTGCTGGAAGTTTGCCTACATTCAACCTGTTCCTAAAAAGGGTGACCGTTCTAATCCCTCAAACTACCGTCCTATTGCTTTAATTTCCTGCCTATCTAAGGTTTTTTAATCTATCCTCAACAGGAAGATTCTTAAACATCTATCACTTCACAACCTTCTATCTGATCGCCAGTATGGGTTCCGTCAAAGCCGCTCTACTGGTGATCTTCTGGCTTTCCTTACTGAGTCTTGGTCATCCTCTTTTAGAGATTTTGGTGAAACTTTTGCTGTTGCCTTCGACATATCAAAAGCTTTTGATAAAGTCTGGCACAAAGTTTTGATTTCCAAACTACCCTCCAACGGTTTCTATCCTTCTCTCTGTAACTTCATCTCAAGTTTCCTTTCTGACCGTTCTATTGCTGCTGTGGTAGACGGTCACTGTTCTTCTAAATCTATTAACAGTGGTGTTCCTCAGGGTTCTGTCCTATCACCCACTCTCTTCTTATTATTCATTAATGATCTTCTAAACCAAACTTCTTGTCCTATCCACTCCTACTCTGATGATACCACCCTGCACTTTTCCACGTCTTTTCATAGATGTCCAACCCTTCAGGAGGTAAACATATCACGCAGGGAAGCCACAGAACGCCTGACTTCTGATCTTTCTAAAATTTCTGATTGGGGCAGAGCAAACTTGGTATTGTTCAATGCCTCAAAAACTCAATTCCTCCATCTATCAACTTGACACAACCTTCCAGACAACTATCCCCTCTTCTTCAATGACACTCAACTGTCCCCCTCTTCTACACTGAACATCCTCGGTCTGTCCTTTACTTATAATCTGAACTGGAAACTTCACATCTTACCTCTACCTAAAACAGCTTCTATGAAGTTAGGTGTTTTGAGACGTCTCCGCCAGTTTTTCTCACCCCCCCAGCTGCTAACTCTGTACAAGGGCCTTATCCGTCCATGTATGGAGTATGCTTCACATGTCTGGGGGGGTTCCACTCATACTGCTCTTCTAGACCGGGTGGAATCAAAAGCTTTTCGTCTCATCAACTCCTCTCCTCTAACTGACTGTCTTCAGGCTCTCTCTCACCACCGCAATGTTGCATATCTAGCTGTCTTCTACCGCTATTTTCATGCTAACTGCTCTTCTGATCTTGCTAACTACATGCCTCCCCTCCTTCCGCGGCCTCGCTGCACAAGACTTTCTTCTTTCTCTCATCCCTATTCTGTCCACCTCTCTAACGCAAGAGTTAACCAGTATTCTCAATCATTCATCCCTTTCTCTGGTAAACTCTGGAACTCCCTGCCTGCTTCTGTATTTCCACCTTCCTATGACTTGAATTCCTTCAAGAGGGAGGTTTCAAGACACTTATCCACCAATTTTTGACCACTGCTTTGACCCTTTTATGGGACTGGCATTTCAGTGGGCATTTTTTTTATTAGATTTTTTGTTGCCCTTGGCCAGTATCCTTCCTACATAAAAAAAAAAGTAGTAAAGTACGCAGTAGTAGTAGTAGTAGTAGTAATAGTAGTGGTGGTAGTAGTAGTAGTAGTAGTAGTAGTAGTAGTAGTAAAAGTAGTAGTAATAGTAGTGGTAGTAGTAGTGGTAGTAGTAGTTGTAGTCGTATCAGTAGTAGTAGTAGTAGTGAAAGTAATAGTAATAGTAGTGCTAGTAGTAGTAGTAGTAGTAGTAGTAGTAGCAGTAGTAGTAGTAGAATAGTAGTAGTACAAAGCTAAATATAATAAAAAAAATCGAATAAATGGATAATTAAATGAAATCTGTTTCAGATTCATCAAGATGCTGGGAAAGTTGTATCATTTTGTAGCGTATGACGTCAAAGTGAAGGTAAGTACTATGTTCACGCATACTCAGTGAGGAATAGTAATGATATACGTATAATAAAATAGCAGTAGTTGTTATTAATAATTTGATATATGGTAACGATAAATTTTAAAAAACTAATGAAAATATAATGTGATTGTTTTTGTATTATTTTAGTTGTATTTTCCTAAAATAATTGTGTCAGCTTATGGTCCGTATTTTGAACGCTTTGCTGTCTCACCACAATTGTTTTCAATGGTCACGCAGATGATTAACAGAGTTCACATGTGTTAAACTTGTGGAAATCTTGTTAATCTGTCACGAGAATCGTAAAACATCTTTAAAAACCCATGTAACATTAACATGAGCGTAAGGGAGCCGCGGCAGGAAAGTGTTTCAGAATATGTACTGAAACCCATGGAACTTAATCCTGAAATTGCAAATATGAGAGGCAGGGCGTGGCAGCTGAGGACGTGAGGGCACTTAAGAGAAGGAGAGTGGATGGAAGAAATTCATTAATATTAATTTTCTTATTATTTTTTTATTCCAACAAAAAACTTGATCCTTATGTCTGTGACTGATCTCCTTTTGAAGTGTACTCGTAAAAGAAAACGGATAAACTTGAAGGCTAACTGAACCTTATATCCTGCCCTTCTCCATCCTCTCGGTCTCGTGTCCCTTGTGCTCTAGCATTCCACAATTTCTAGCCCATCCAGGAAGAGGCGGAGTTTCAGAAGTACGAGTAGAGCCGTTCTTGACAGTGGTCCACGCTGACTATCACGAGGCAACTCAAACATTTCCGAACATACTTTATGAACCATTTGTCGGTGTCGCTGTGGAGAGAATCATGTTCAACACATTTTCAGGTTACAGTTTTCAGGTATGTATTCATTGAGTGCAAAAGACGTCGATTCAGCATTATTACAAGATTCACACCACAGAGAAACCGACACAAGGTTCACAAGGAGTGTTCGACCATTTGTGTGTTGACCCCCTGGTCCTCCATCTAGAAAGGCCCAACTTTTGAGGATTACGGGAAGTAAATGTAGATGGGTTGTATTAATATTTCGTTGATAAATCACATACAGGACAGTTAGCATACATTCCTTGTAGAGCAATAAGATCACAGAAAAATTACCCAAAATGGATGACAGGTTAAAACATTACATAGGGCGGAAGAGAAGTATATAAGAAATTAAAGGCAAGGCAAGAGGTTTTAATACCACAATATAATGAATTAGAACAGTCAGGAGGTTAACGAGGAAAGCTAAAAACAATTATGAATGAAAGGTAGAAAGCCAGGCGAAGACAGACCCCGAGGTATTTCATCAGGTAAATAAAAAGACGAATATTGAAATAATAGGTCCATTAAATACAACAGATGGGGAGCAGGTTAGTTCTGGTAGGAGATTAGTGAAATTCTGAATGAGTATTTTTTTAACTATCTTCATCCAGGAAAACATGCAGGAAATGCCGAATAGTGAGCAGATGTTTAGAGCAGAAGAGAATGAGAAGCTGACAGATGTTATCATTACTAAGATAGTGGAACAGGAGATACATAGGCTAAAAAGTTCAAGACACCAGGACCAGATGAAATATATCCCAGAGTACTTAAGAAATGCAAAGAGGTTATTAGCGAACCGTTAGTTTCTGTCTTTAGGAAATCACTTGAGACAGGTGAGGTACCGGTAATGTGGAGGCAGGCGAATGTAGTACCATCTTTAAGAAAGGAGATAAAACTTTAACGTCTAATTATAGACCTGTCAGCTAAACTTCTTTTATAGGTAAAACAATGGAGTCAGTAATAGCGAAGAACATTAGGGAGCATTTAGACAAACATAACTTGATAAATCAGTCACAGCATAGCTTCACGAAGGGGAAATCTTACCTGACGAACTTGTTAAGTTTAACTCATAAGTTTACGAGGCGGCAGACAATGGTGATAGTTATAACATCTTATATCTGGACTTCAGTAAAGCGTTTGATAAGATACCCCATCAGAGGCTCCTGAGAAAGGTTAGGGCGCACAGGATAGATGGGAAGGTGTTATGCTGAACAAGGGCATGGCTAAGCGACAGAGTTGTAATAAACGGCTCTAAATCCAAGTGGGGTCATGTAATTAGTGGGGTACCACAGGGATCAGTATTAGGGCCATTGTTGCTTTTAATATATATCAGTGACTTGGATAGTGGAATTAGTAGTGATGTTAGTAAATTTGAGGATGACAAGAAGATAGGTAGATTAATTAGGTCAGAATCGGATGCCATCGCCTTGCAGGCAAATTTGGATAGGATGGACAGACAGATGGCAAATGCAGTTTAATATCAACAAATGTAAAGTACTTAGCGTAGGTAGAGGAAATCCACACAGTAGGTACACAATAAACAACGAAACTCTAGTAGGTTCAGGGTATGAGAAAGATTTAAGAGTTATAGTTAGCTCTGAACTCCATCTAAAAAAACAATGCATAAAGGTCAGAAACAGGGCAAATAGGACATTAGGATTCATTTTTAGGAATGTTAAAAGTAGAAGGCCCGAAGTAACATTAAAGTTATATTTGGTGCTAGTCAGACCTCATTTAGACTACGCTGTACAGTTCTGGTTCCCACAATACAGGAAGGATATAGGTCTATTAGAATCAGTACAAAGGAGAATGACTAAAAGGATACAGGGGATGAGGAGTATTCCTTACGAAGCGAGATTGAAGTTGTTGAATTTACATTCTTTAGAGAGAGGTGGGATAAGAGGGGACCTGATAGAAGTCTTTAAGTGGTATAAAGGTTATAACAAGGGGGACGTAGGCAAAATTCTTAGGATTAGTAACCAGGACAGAGCAAGAAATAACGTGTTCAAGCTTGAAGAAATTTGGTTTAAAAAAAGAGATAGGAAGGAATTAATTATCAAATAGAGTGGTAGATGAATGGAACGGACTCAGTAATCAAGTTGTTAGTGCTGAATCATTAGGGAGCTTTAAGAGAAGATTAGACAGATTTATGGATGGGGATGATAGGTGGAAATAGGTAGGTATATTTCATACAGGGACTGTCACGTGTAGGCCTGATGGCTTCTTGCAGCTTCCCTGATTTCTTATGTGCTTATGTGGGGTAGAAATTGTGGATTGCAAGTATACGTAGTTGTCCGCTCTTTGTTTACAAACAAAAGCCGGATTGCTGAGAATACTTTATGGGATCTATTTTATCTCTATATTAGGCTAATCTGATGAATTTTAGCAAGGTCTTCAGCCATGTTGTTGTGAATAGCATATTGTGTTTCTAGCTGTCCCCTTGTACTCGGCTGTCCGCTCGGGAACTACGTATGCTCAGAACCAAACGTTTACAAACTAAAGCGTGTTGATAAACATTTTTTTTCCGCTGCTGTCCACAGCAATATGGCTGAAGACTTGGTTAAAATATTAGCCAAATATATGGACGAAATAGACCCTTTAAAATATTTACACCAGTCCACCTTTTGTTTGTAAACAAAGCGGACAGCGTACATGAAGAAAGCAGTAGACACAAGTCGAAATGGTAATTACTCCCTTTGAGATCTCAAGCACTGGATCAAGGATTTCTGTGAATTTATCAATGATCCAGCTGTGATTTCACTGAACGTTTCCCTTTGTGTCTCTCAACACTAGGGGGTAGTCACAGCCTGCCCTCTAAAGACAACTCTCTCCCTTCACACAAATCTACATGCTCCTAACACACACACCCTTCACTCAAAATCAAATATGGCTACTCCTACATCATCCTCAGAGTTCCCGTCTAGAAAGGGGCCCATATCCTCAGGTAGGACTGCTCTTCCGGTTTCGACCCTAAGTGTCTTGACATCTCGCCATTTTTTTTTTTTTTTCATTAACTTCTACAACATTCGCGGCCTTAGATGTAATTTTCAATCTGTAGAACTCTACCTCCCTTCCGTTAAACCTCGTTTTCTGTTTCACCGAAACACAGGTGTCTGAGACAACTGACTAGTAGCCTCTTCTCTGTTTCCTCTTAGTTTTCATATCCTCATTTCCAGTTCAAAGCTAGGTGTTGTGTCTATGTGCGCAACGACCTAACTTGCTCTTGTGCCCACGCTTTTGAATATTCCGAATTTTCTACCATCTGGCTACGACTACAGAATCACTTTCAAACTAAATTTGTCTGTGCTGTATACATCTTACCTAACTCTCATTATAAAAAAATAAAAATTCTTTGTCTATCTAACTTCCACAGTGGAGCACAGCCTGATCTTTTTCCCTTTTGAAAAAATATCCATTCTTGGAGACTTCATTGTTCACCACCACCTTTGGCTCTCCTTTCCCTTCACTGACCATCCTAGTGAACTAGTCTTTAACTTTGCTATCCTCCGCGACCTAGAGCAACTAGTGCAACACCGTCTTGGAGATACGCCCAACATTTTTAACCTTTTCCTAACTTCTAATCTTTCTGCTTATGCTGTCACTGTCTTCTCCGTTGGGCTCCTCCGATCACGACCTCATATTTGTATCTTGTTCTCTAATCCCTCGTCAGGTTCTTCCAAAGCAGAGGTGCCTTTGGCATTTTTGCCTCTGCTAATTGGGGGACCTGAGGAGGCTTTATTCAGATTTTCCTTGGAACGACTACTGCTTCTGTGTCAGAGATCCGTCTTTGTCTGCTGAGTGCATAACAGAGGCGATAGTGTTTGCCATGGAGGCGTACATTCCTCATTCTTTTTCTCTCTCTGAACATTCCAATCCTTAGTTTAACTCAGTCTGTTCTCGTCCTTCATACATGGTGGAGAGGTGGCCTACAAAAGGTACTTGAGCCTTCCATCACTTTTTGCACTTTGTATTTTTGTCCGGAATCGTACCAAGTCTGTTCTCCAACTAGCCATAAACTCTATCAACAGAAAATGTCAAAATCTTTTCTATATCTGACTTCCTTCGTGATTTCTGGCACCTAACCAAAAATACCTCTAATAACTTTACTTCTTCATCTTTCCCTGCTTTATTTTAGCCTGATGCCACCACTGCCATCTCATCTATTTCTGAAGTTGAACTCTGCTCAAACCTTTGCTAAAAAATCTGCCTTGGACAATTCAGGGCTTGTTCCTTCCACTCCTCCACCCTCTGACTACTTCACGCTACCCATAAAGATCGTTCGCAATAATGATTTCGATGTCCTCGCTAGCCTTAACCTTCGGAAAGCTTATGGACCTGACGGGGTCCCTCCTATTTTTTCTCAGTAACTGTGCCTTCGTGCTTGCATCTTGCCTCGTCAAACTCTTCCAACTCTGTCTCTCAACGTATAACTTTCCTTCTTGTTGGAAGGTTGCCCTCATTCAGCCTGCTCCTAAAAAAAAAGCGTGACCATTCTAATCCGCCTCAGTGGACCTCTTTTTCTACATTTGTTTTTTCTTTTGCCTTTGGCCGGTGTCCCTCTTACATTAAAAAAAAAGGGACAGCTACGAACATGACACGGGTAGTTTTTATTTGCTTTCTTTATTTCAGGTTTCTTTGAGTCACTACTCATGTATTTAGACCACTAGGCCACTACTGATGTGTTCGGGTCACTACTGATGTGTTTGGGCTACCATGAATGTGTCTGTGCTTGAATATCCGGCTCTCACCAAAGGATATTTTCATTATCATCATTGTTATCATTAGCATCACCACCATTATCATCATCGTCATTACTGCCATTATCATCACTAGCTTCATCATTATTATAATCATCACCACCCTTATCACCACCACCACCACTAACATCATCATCATCACCATTATCATCATCATCATCATCATCATCAACTTCTATGATCTTACTCCAAAACAGTCCTTCTTTTACCTCTATCAGCCGTCCGTCTACCTACTATCTAATCCAGTGATTCTCAAAGTGTGTGCCGCGGCACACTAGTGTGCCGCCATTATCTCCTTGGTGTGTCGCGAAAATTTGGGTGAGATTTTGATTTGTGTCCATAATATAACGAAACTATTGTGAATTATAATTTATTTTTATGAAGGGTAGCTAATTATATATATATATATATATATATATATATATATATATATATATATATATATATATATATATATATATATATATATATATATATATATATATATATATATATATATATATATATATATATATATATATATATATATATATATATATATATATATATATATATATATATATATATTACTAAGTAGTTGTTTCTTAGTGTACCGTTATACTAGATAGTTTGAAAACCACTGATCTAATCTCTCCCGTGCAGTGTCGTATTTACTCTACAGTGTCTACAGTGTCCGTGTGTCCTTGGCAGACAGCAGTGGTGCAGAAAAAGATGGCGCGGGAGAACGGCCAGCATTACGTGAACTTGAAGTCGATGATAAAGTACGAGATGGAAAACAGTCTTTTGGTACAGAAATCCACGTCTGGCACCAAGGCAATCCTCCTGCTTCACCGAGGACTGGGTAGGCGGTTGTAATAGTGGTGGCTATTACTTTATTTTTTTTTATTATCTTATCCATGTATAGCAGTGTACGTGTAGTTTGTTTGTAGTGTTCTGGTTGTACGCCCTTGAGTTAGTTATTTTGAGATGGTGTGCAGCTCTTACATTAGTGAACTTACCAAAAGTAAAAAAAAAACTGCGGAAAATTTTTTTTATTTAAAATGCATAACTTTCCCTTACTTTCATAAAGAATTTCGCGAAAAATAAGGCGGTAAAAATTAATTCTGTACAATTCTGGATTTATCATCGATTAGTGCGCTTATCTTTCCGAGACTTTGTACCACCTATATTACTAATTTCTTTGTTGGCAGAGTTTACTTGTGAATTCCTGAAGGAGATGATGAAGGAGGAAGAGGAGCCAAAGCTGGGTGAGATTGCGTCGAAGATTTACTTGTCCACAACGGGAAGTTACCAAGCTACCTATCTGAGGGAACCCTTTTCCTGTGTTTTGAAGATGTTACCTACCCGAGCTACCCTCAGGAACAGAGTATGTAAAGAGATTTGTAAGAGTTTAGGTGGGAGGGTTAGAAGTAGTAGTAGTAGTAGTAGTAGTACCATTACTACTACTACTACTACTACTATTACTTTTACTGATTCTGTTGTTATTTTTTCTTTAGTTATGGGAGTAGAAATAGTGGTAATAGGAGTAACAGTAGTGTGTGTGTGTGTGTGTGTGTGTGTGTGTGTGTGTGTGTTCAGGGAGTAGTTTTGATGAGGTACATAATATTAGTTAGCAGTAGCATGTGTTGATGGTTTCGTAAAAGGACTGTGGTGCCTCTTCAGTATATTACAAGTGAGTGCGTACAAGGAGAGGGAGGGACATAAGTAGCTACCATGTGTGGTGGTGGGTCGCGCTCAGATGATTCCACTAGGGATGACTCGCTGAGAGATAGGAGGGGAAGAATACCCGAGCAATACAGTAATTCAGTTTAGTAAAGGTACAAGGAGACACTGACATATTCCTTGGCCACGATTTCGTCACAGCCTCAAAAAAAAAAAAAAAAAAAATTGACAGGTCAGAAACCAAGAAACAGAGAGAGAGAGAGAGAGAGAGAGAGAGAGAGAGAGAGAGAGAGAGAGAGAGAGAGAGAGAGAGAGAGAGAGAGAGAGAGAGAGAGAGATTTTATGTTGCAATTACTTTGCTATCTTGTTTGATCTTATTGGTATTATTTTAGATAGATGTCAAAGTAAGTTAATACAAGGGTCCTCAACGAGTATCCCAAAGGGTACATGAGATGAATAATATTGGGTGTACATGACAGTATATTACAGGACATGGACTGGCCCATGAATTCACAGACAATTATTGTTATTACGTACTTTACCGATGAATTCATGAGCACATCTAATAATAGATTTCATATAACTATAGATATATGAATAAATTAAATTAGTGGACACATTCGTTATCATTTGGTGATGAATCCGTAGACACATCTGTTATGTTCTGACTGTACGCGATCACTAGTGAAAGGTTGAGAACCGCTGGTTTACGTCCTTTTCGATTACAGAAAATATGTGAAATGCCCCTACGCCAGTCATGGAATTTGTAGAGAGCGATGGATATTTGACACGAAAGCAATAATCATTCCAGGAAAAAATGAGAATAGCCTCTCTCTCACGGTGCCTTTGTTCAAGGCAGAGGCACCTTCCTTTCTCGCGAAATCGATATATTCTTATCTTAATCTTGCTCGTGGATAAAGTCTGGTACAATCTGCCTAATTTCATTTTCACCACTTAAGACTTGAACTACGGGCCCTGGGCCCGTATTCTACAAACAGTCATAGCCAAGTATGTCTGTCAAAATGGCGCATTTCAGTCGTAACTCTGTCATAAACTAATATCGTCGTGCATAAACTCCTATCACTCTTTAACACGATTTTTGTCTTTGACAAACAATTGTTATTTTCCAACTCTTTTCATTACAAAACAGTAGAAAATGTCCATTATTCCTGTCGAACTTTGCTTTTGTGGCTTTTAGAATGATTTCTTACCCGAAAATAGCTAAATTTCACCATTTTCCCAGATGCTGTCACAGAGAATTTTTTTGCTCTTGTCTTAATGAATTAACCACATATGTAGCAGAATGCATCTGGAGAATGATTGCAGCCTCTTGATGCCATTTCACCTCTTGTGATGTGTCTTCTCAAGCAGCCAAAGCAGAACTGATTGGTGGTCTGTAAGCCCTTACATTTATATTGTCAAGCAGTATTCTAGAATATTCTTAGTCTTTCTAGAATGCGTTCCAGAATGTTCTCAATCTTTTTAGAATATTTTAGAACCTACCTTAGAATATTCTGAATCATTATATAAAATTCTTGTAGATTCTAGAAAATTCTTGATACTTCTACTTATTTCTACTGTATTCGAGAAAGTTCTAGAATATTCTGGAAATGTTTACATTGAATAGAATGTTCTAAAATGTTCTAGAAACTTCTAAAACTGTCTGGTAGAACATCCTGGAAGATTTAAGAAGATTTCTGAAAGGTAAGCAAATTCTTCTAAATGTGAGAAATTTCTTACTAGATCTGGTCAGTTCAAAAATTATCTTAATAAAATTAAAAATCTTTAGAGCACTTTATATTCTTTTTTTCGTTGTTTTAACTTACTTGCAACATTTCAAAAGCATCTAGATAAGAAATTGAGATTTTGCGAAGGTCTTTACCACACAAAAGCAAAGTTTTAGGATCAAAATAGCTTTTTTTTTATTTTGTTTAGATGGAAATAATTTGAAAATTATGGTTTGGGGCCAAGGACAAGACAAAAGTTAAATTTTGTTACATAGTGATCTGTCATAAAATGCCATGACAGTGTTCACCCTGTCTTACCGCCGCTTATGACCGTCAGAAGTTTGTCAACATCATGACAATATGGCTGTACATACCATAACACGATCCCCAGCTTTTTTTTTTTATTATAAATATAAAAATAGATATTATTAACTATGAATAAATAATGGCCTTCTTTGAAGCAATGAAGTATTATTACAAATAGTGGGAGCGGTACGATCAGTTTTCATAAACCTTGCCTCTCGCGGCCTACTTGTGTCCGGCTGTCGGCTGTAATCTTCTCCTATATATCATGTTTCTTTTGATTAGATATACTGTCTAATTTCCCCAAAAGTCGTAATTTAAATCCAAGAAAATAATATCAAGAACCTATTTCATTCCATAAATTTAAAGTTGACAAATAGTGAGTGTGCGTTCAAGCGGCAGACGGTGACTGAGATATGATCGACGACTTCTGATTGTCGTAAGACTGTCATAAATTTTGTTAGCTACGACAGTCACAAGTCGTCGTCATAAGCACTATGCAGAATACAGGCCCTAAAGAGAAGTATCAAGATTCTGGTGGTACTAAATTAGCCATTCTTTTAGATATCTCCTTCTATCGCACTTTTAGGGAAAGGAAGCTGAGCTGGATCTTACCTGTTTTCGTGCACTTGTGCAGTTTTCTTTGTGCATAAAAATATGTGAGTGTGTGTTTGTTTGTGTGTGTGTGTGTGTGTGTGTGTGTGTGTGTGTGTGTGTGTGTGTGTGTGTGTGTGTGTGTGTGTGTGAAAGTTAGATATGAATGGAAAATCAAGAAAGAGGAAAAGGAAGAATGAATAGTATAATTATCCATTTCTTCTGGTGGTTGTGGTGGCAGATAGCAAAGGGAAAGGAGGAGGTGGAAGAGAAGGTGCTGAGATTATTACCCGAGGCCATCAAGTCAGTAACAGAGACCTACGACGCTGTTCAGAAGATCTATCGTGAGAATAATCTTCTCGACATGAGTTCCTGGAGCCAAATTCAATCCAAGAATGCAGAAGGTGGACCAGGAGGAAAAACTGATACACAATGATACAGACCGTGAATAATCAGATGCAAAGCGAAGAGGACTAGAAGTTATCAAAATGGGGAAGATGACAAGCTGAGGAAAGAGAGAGAGAGAGAGAGAGAAATATATATATATATATATATATATATATATATATATATATATATATATATATATATATATATATATATATATATATATATATATATATATATATATATATATATATCATCTTTACTTAAAATATCTGAAGAAATGATTGTTTTCACCCAAAGACTTCACTTTGTTCGATAAAGAAATAGCAACTTTTTTCTTTCTCCTACTCAGAGACTCATCTTTCTTTAAGTATCTTTCTTTAAGATCTAGCATTCTGGAACAAAATAAAAATTATCTTTATAAACCAATATTTCATTAACTATTGAATGACCATTTTTTTAATACCTAAAGATCTTATATATGTAGGGTTTTTTTCTTTCTTCTCCATCAAACGTTATGTTCGTATCTTCGAAGTATACTTGGAATTATGGGCAACATTTGCGGTATAAGTGTTACAGCTTGTAAATGTAACTTTAATATTATATAGGTAATTGTAATGCACTGAATTAACATACGTATTTTTTGTACGTACTTTTGTACACACACACATACACACACACACAGAGAGAGAGAGAGAGAGAGAGAGAGAGAGAGAGAGAGAGAGAGAGAGAGAGAGAGAGAGAGAGAGAGAGAGTGTTTGGATTCCCTGTGAAGGAGATTAAACGACATTTGTCAAGATGCTGAGACAACTGTTCGAAGGGTCATATAACTATGATGCTGTATGGAAAATGTTAATAAGGTAGATGGGATTATGGTAAGACTGTAAAGAGTAGTGATAGAAGAATGACCACAATATTGGCTAGCGAACAGATGGACAGGAAGGCGGTCGGAGAGAAATGTGAGAGCAATGTAGAAGCTTGGATGTAATATAGAAAGAAAGAAAAAAAAAATGCGAATAAGGTGTTGAATTTGTTTCTAGATCTACATACAGTAATTACAGTTGTCATACTGTACAGTTTCATGCCCGAGAACATAGATCCTCGAAGCGAATCAAACAGTCATAAGAACATTAGAAATAAGGGAAGCTGCAAGAAGCGATCAGGCTTACACGTGGCAGTCCCTGTATGAAATATACCTACCTATTTCCATCTATTATCCCCATCCATAAGCCTGACTAATCTTCTCTTAAAGCTCTCTAATGTCCTAGCACTAACAACATGATTACTGAGTCCGTTCCACGCATCTACCACCCTATTTGTGAACCAATTTTTTCCTATCTCCTTTCTAAACCTAAATTTTTCAAACTTGAACCCGCTATTTCTTGTTCTACCTAGGTTGCTGATCCTAAGAATTTTGCTTACATCCCCCTTGTTATAACCCTTATACCATTTAAAGACTTCTATCAGGTTCCCTCTTAACCTACGTCTCTAAAGAATGTAAATTCAACAAACTTCAATCTCGCCTCGTAAGGAATACTCCTCATTCCCTGTATCCTTTTAGTCATTCTCCTCTGTACTGATTCTAATAGACCTATATCTTTCCTGTAATGTGGGGACCAGAACTGCACAGCGTAGTCTAGATGAGGTCTGACCAGCGCCAAGTATAACTTTAATATTACTTCCGGCCGAGCTGCTATAATCTAAGTCTACACAAAGGTGAGGTGATTATTTTTTTTTATTTTATTTTATTTATTTATTATTTATTTATTTATTTATTTATTTATTTATTTATTATTATTATTATTATTTTATTTATTTATTTTTTTTTTTTTTGCGTAGCGTTGCAACAACTAAGATCATTATGGCCCATGCAAAGGGTGCGTTTTCAAATTTCTTTGTTGAAAGTATTGATATGGATGTGAAGCGTGACATGTATAATAAACTATCAAAACATGAGTGGATAGTACATAAGCCATAATGTGTGCTTGCGTACAGAAAGAATACCAGAAGCGACTATTGAAATGGTCAATATGTAGAACTTGATGAAAGAGGCAATAGAGAAATACTTAAAGAAGAAAACCAGGAAAGGAGTGCGAGAAGAAAGGAAGGAGTCAGTATGGATCAATGAGGTAATAAAACAAAGTATAAATAAATGGAATAAAAGGAGAGATTATAATAGAAGGAGAAGGAATGCCACAGAAGAAAGATAGGGATATATATATATATATATATATATATATATATATATATATATATATATATATATATATATATATATATATATATATATATATATATATATATATTATATTATTTATTTATTTATTTTTTCTAGGGAACTATATGAAACTCAGAAACAAATGGCAAAATGAGATTGCCCAGGAAGCCATCACAACATGAAAGGAAAGTGATTGCTCAAATCAAGAATGGAAAAAAATACAGTAGAAATTTGTGGAGAAATACACAGTAAATAAATTGCGAGGAAAGGAAGTGAAAAAATATAAAAGTGAAAATTTATGATGAGAGTGGTGAGGAACATCAAGGTAACGGGTTAGAGATAAATTCTTATTGGACAAATATATATCATAAACACTCAAAGAATATTAGTGAAGTGTGGAATGATGAACTTACAAGAGGATTATGAAGGTAAAATGTAACAGAACCAAGAATTAATATTAACTATAGCGGACCAAAAGAAATTACCTTTCCAAAGGCTTTAGAGGAACATTTCAGTATGATTAAAGGACCGAGACTAGAATTGGCGGATGGTAAAATGAGATAGGAACTTACACGGAAAGGGAGGAATTATGACATTCCAGATGTGTTAAGAGAAAATTTTGATGTTTTTAAAAGGTGAAGTAGACGATAGACCGCTGCAAAGAATGGAGGCAGAAGAAAATATAAGTGAGCTTAATAAGTTGAAGACTAATGAACAGACTGGAGTAGATGGGCTAAAAGGTGAAATGTGGTATTGGATGGGAGGAAGCAAAATTCGTATGAAATTACTAACCAAGTTTAAATAAAATTACACATTGAAAGATTGCCACCTGACATTTGGAAAACCTCTAAAATTGTACTCCCCCCCAAAAAAAAAAAAAAAAATAAAATAAAATAAAAGATAAATAAATAAATAAATAAATAAAATAAATAAATAAATAAAAAATACCAAAGATAAAAGATTTTAGACACATTGCCCTGACGAACGTATGGTATAAGCTTTTTATGAGTTTAATTGAAGAAAAGGTATTAAAAAGTACATCTGAAAAAAACAAGCGGGAAATAAATAATATGCAATTTGGTTTTACAGAGGGTCAGAGATTGGAAGATAACGTATAATAATGAAGACAAAAAAAAAAAGAAGGAAGACATAACTGGTTTTAACTGTTCTTGATTCTATGAAGGCATTTGATTCCATCAGTAGAGGTAAGTTAATAAACAATGAAGGAAAACAAGTGATTCTGTGGTGTAATTATATTGTCTAGGGCTTTACGGCGCAAGTGGTTACACATATTTGAGAGGTGGCAACAGTGAAAACATAAGAAGGAAGCAAGGTTAACATCAGGCGGGGAATATTTGAGGTTGTTACGTTGTCTTTTGTCTCTTGGTGTTGGCTCTCAGATTTTGTGGCAACTCGCTTGCCTTGGCATGCGGCTTTGGTATAATGACAGCATGCTGGAAGGGGTTTTGTTGTGGGTGTCGCACAAAGCTCGAGGGGTGGCTGGTGATTCGGTCTGTCAGGGAATGTCCGTAGCACGAAGCGTGGAGGTGATTAAGGCCGCTGGTTGTTATTCCTCCGAGGCAAACCTGGGCATTTTGGCTGGAGGTAGGTCTGATTAATATTTTTTCCCTTTTCTACAACTGATTCACTATTCATTGATTGCATTATGAAACTTTACGGTAGAGATGAAGCCTTTGCACATTTTAATAATCAAGTGTGCAAGATTGCTGTGAGCAGTGATATATGGCA
The DNA here is from genome assembly GCF_035594125.1 of Scylla paramamosain. NCBI lineage: Eukaryota > Metazoa > Arthropoda > Malacostraca > Decapoda > Portunidae > Scylla > Scylla paramamosain. Next base: position 12,461,460 of record NC_087182.1, read on the forward strand.
AAGGACAGTCCCGCTTTTTCAGTTCTGCCCCGCTTGTAGCAAAATGTCCCGATTTTTTTTTCTTGGTCGTCCCATTTCAAAAGCAAAACGGATAATCATCAAATTTTACTATTTCATTAGCTGTTTATGAACTGTCGCGCGCGCGCGCTTGCATGTGTGTGTTTATTTACCTAGTTGTGAAATACAGGACAAGAGCCACACTAGGCTGGTGCTGCCCCGTCTCCATATCGACTTTTATCCAAATTTTCCTTAAATTTATGTACTGTCTTGGTATACACAGTCCTATCATTAAGTTCATTCCACACTGCTATGCTCCTGTGAGGTAAGCTGTTTCTTGATGTCTCCTCTGCACACTCCCTATCAATTTCCTTCCATGTACTTGTGGTACTTCTCGTTGTGTGTGTTTGGAGAGAGAGAGAGAGAGAGAGAGAGAGAGAGAGAGAGAGAGAGAGAGAGAGAGAGAGAGATGGTGGGGCAGGTGGTCTTGGTTCCCATTGATTCCTGCAGGTTATCAGTAAGTGTTATGCAGTAACTGTATCTAAAACTTACATATGATATCGTTTAAGTTTTATTTCTTTCTAATTCGCCTCAAATACCTATTGCAAACAAGCTGAAGCCATTCTCCTAAGTAAATCAATGGCATTGTGGGAGACATTCAGTTCATGCAGGCACTTAGAGGTACAAAGTCCCTTCCCCTCACCTCATTGATGAACCGATTTTCTCACATGTCAACCATACTAATTTTTCATGAACTGATGATTTATTATTCAGTGCAAAAATTAAATTCGTTTTGGAAACTGAAAACAAAATTTGTTGCGGTCTGTGGAGGACAGGGGGTGTACTGATGGGAAGGTTGACTGTCTGGTTCCATCCAGAGCCCAGGACTGGGATTGGACACCTCCTTTACCTCTGCTTCATTCAGATATGATCGTCCACTCCCAGCCCCGCACACCCAAGAAGAGGCCATTGTTAACAAGAGAACACTACCCATCATCCACCAGATACTGTTATCAGAGGGATCCTGAAGAGGGGGATAAGGGGTCCTTCTTCTGTGACAGTCTGATTAATTGTGTGTTAGTGGTTCATTAAAATTCCACATTCAGGACCAAACTGTCAACACCTGCCCTCCACCATGCTCCAGACACTGCTATGCAAGCAACCTCTTTTGGGGGTGAAGAGTGCACCTTCCTTGGCAGTGTCTGATGAGTTGTCAAAATATTCTTTTTGTTGACTTCTTGTTCAGTGTGAGGGGCTGGAGGGTTGCACCATCACTGCCCCCACACACTCCTGCAGGTCTGGGATGGCTCCTTGAGGAGAGAAGAGATTCATCCCTGCCAAGGAAAACTTACTTCAACTCCGCTTCATCATCATGAAATCCACTGCGTTACAGTGATTCAAGCTTCATTATCGTGAAATCCACTTTATTATTGTGAGACTTGCTTCATTATCATGAAATCTGCTTCTTTATTGTGAAACTTCATCATAGTGAAATCCACTTCATTATGGCGACACTGGCATCGTCATTGTATATTTATTTATTTATTTATTTATTCATTCATTCATATACCTATCCATGTACTTGATCTTCTATATTAATTTTTTTCACCTAATTTATCTTTTATTCATTTATTTTGCCTGATTGGAAGCCTCATCCTGCACCTCACACAGACTCACCTGCCCATGGTATACCTCTACCTGTTCTCTCTCTGTGTGTCAGCCTCTCATATTCCTCTTGGTTACACTTAAAGGAGCGTAACGTGAAAGATGACACTGTATAAAGAAAACTTGCGTCATATTACATTACCAGGTGTGTGTGTATTTACCTACGGTAGTTGTATTTACCTAGTTGTGCTTTACAGGAAAAGAGCTATGCTCGTGCTGTCCCATCTCCATATCTTTTAACACCCAACTTAGCCTTGAATCCATGTATACTTTCTGCATTTACTATCTCCTCATCCAGACTGTTCCATACATCAATACTTCTATATGGGAAACTATACTTTTTGACGTCTCATCTACAAGCACTCCTCTTCAGCCTCTTTCCATGTCCTCTAGTGTCCCATGTATCCCAGACCATTAAGTCGCTCCAGTCCACCTCCTCTACTCCCTCATATGCTTTATATATCACAATCAAGTCTCCCCTTTCTCTCCTCTTTTCCAACATTGGTAGATATATCCTTGCCAGTCTCTCTTCATATGACAAGTCCCTGATACTTGGTACCATCTTCATAGCTACTCTGTGAACTCTCTCCAACTTCCTTATATCCTTTTTCTTGTATGGCAACCACATTAATGCTGCATATTCTAGTCTAGGTCTTATCAGCGACATGATCATCTTCCTGACCATCTCTTCATCCATATATGCAAAGGCCTGCCTTATTCTTCTCAGCAAGTTATAGGTTTCTCCTGTAATTTTGCTAGTGTGTCTCTCTAGGGTCAGGTTCCCAATCACTGTAACACCGAGATCTTTTTCCTCTAACCTTACACCATTCAACACATAATTTCCTTTTACTCTTCTTGTACTTTTCCAAATTCTATTACTTTACACTTCTTTAAATTAAATTCCATTTCCCATATATAACTCCACTCTGATATCTTGTTCAGGTCTTCTTGTAACGTTCCACAGTCCTCTGCACTCTCAACTTTCTTCAGCAACTTTGCATCATCTGCAAAAAGGCTCATGTAGCTGTTCACACTCTCCGTCATATCATTTATATAAACTACAAACATGATTGGTGCAAGTACTGAGCCTTGGGGTACTCCACTTATGACTTCCCTCCATGATGATCTTTGGTCTTTTACCACTGTTCTCATTTCTCTGTTTGTCAAGAAATTTTCCATTCATCTCAGCAGGGTCCCCCTTAGCCCACCATTATGCTTCAACTTCCACAACAATTTCTTGTGTGGCACTTTATCAAGGGCCTTCTTCAGGTCTAAATAAACACAATGTGTTTATTTAGACCTGTGTTTATTTAGTGTGTGTGTGTGTGTATGTGTGTGTGTGTGTGTGTGTGTGTGTGTGTGTGTGCGTGTGCATGTGCGTGTGTGTGTGTGTGTTTCCGTCAGTGTGTGGGCCATATTATGAAACATTTGTGGCTGCATCCTGATTACTTTTAGAAAGCTTCAGTAAGTCTAGTTGAAGTGACATGGAATTTTAAGGATTTTTTTGTGGTTTTATTGACAGATTAAAAAGATTTCTACAATATTAACAAGAGAAACATTTAAGAACCTATCTAATCATCTCTTTGACCTTCAACAACAATTGTGGTGAGAAAGCAGAACAGGAGAGAATAACATTGGGAGAACTTCTCATTTTACTGCATAAAAACTGCAGTGATTCACAAACTGTGCGCCGTGGCTATCACCAAGCACCACCTAACTTTTTCTAGATACATAGGTGTGTCTTCTTTTAGTTGGCCTACACTACACTGACTACAGATTCAGTGTGCTGTCAAAGTCTGAGATGCAGTGTGCCACTAAGCAACAAAGTTTGAGAATTACTTTACTTTAGCTTTCATTTATATCTATAAAAAAATACAAAAGAAATTTTTTATTACACTTATGTGTACTATGTATTGTTCATAGTCTAACAGGAAAGCTAGTTGTGATATTTGAAAATATCTAAATTTTAGGAAGGCAAATGTCCTTATCAACCCTTTCCTTCTGGAGATGCAACTTTCAAGGTAGTGCTGTTCCATTTCTTCATTATTACCATGCTGCATATTGCAATGCACATCTACAAAAATAAAAATTAAATCTTATATAGAAATGTAACTCTTAATTATTTTGTTATTCAGTGCCTCAGTGAATATCTTGGTGATTGACCATCTAGATATTTTATGAATGGCATTTCTCTTTAATCAGGGCATTTTTATTTAAAAGTATAATTTGTGATTATTTATCCATAATTGAAAAGGTGAAATAATCAAAATAATAAAGTTTTATTTTTTTCTGGTGATTTTATTTTATAAAAATTTATAAGTGAAGTTATTAAAGAAAACTGCAACAAACAGTTCTGAGATTTAGAATTTTAGTTTTGAGGGGAGTAGTTGCCTGTTTGTTTTCTCTTGAAGCCACGCTTTCTGTCTACCTTGAAGTGTTAAATGACATTCACATAGCATTCTAGAATACAGCTGATAACTGGTCCTTACTTATTGCAAGGAATTATGGCCAAAAGTGAGGGTTTCTGAAGGTACCATCTCCCTTATCATAGCCAACTTGCTTCACTTTGTTCCTTGACAGTTTCATCACAGTGGTGCTTTTAGTGTGTAATAGTAGCCATGTTTAGTTGTAGTGCTTGAAGAGAGCAGGGATGATGGAAGGATCAGTGACAAGTAGTATTTTTTATTAGATGAGTTTAGATAGTTCAGTGTGGTGGAAATATTTGGAGTGGGAGAGTTAGGGACAGAGAAAGTAATGAAATATTAGAAGTTGGAATGTGTGACACAGTGAAAGAGTGAGGTCTTGGCAATGGAGAGTGGCAGTACATGAGAGTCTGGAGGGGTTAGGAAGGGAAGGGAATATTGGAATGGAGAAATACAGAGGTGTGCATATGCACTGTGATTGCAGAATATATATATATATATATATATATATATATATATATATATATATATATATATATATATATATATATATATATATATATATATATATATATCCCATTTTTTGTTCCAAAAAACCTACACAGGGACTCCACAGTTCTTCGTCATGGTAGTAAACCTAATAATAAAAAGATTTGGAGAAAAAAAAAGTTTTGAAAACATAATATACTTCCCAGTGCTTTTCTTTGCAGATGATTGATTACTTAGTACAAACTCAGCGAGAGGCATGGAGCAGCTGTTCAAAGTGGTGTTGAAAATAAATGGAGAATGTGATTTAGAAATAAGTAAAGGAAAAAAGTTGTATGATCCACAATGAGGAGAAACCTGGAAATATAAATGGCATTAAAGTGGTGGAGTAGATATAATATTTGGATATAACAATAACTGATCAGATTACCTATTTTAAGGAACACAAAAAAGACAAGATTGTTATATGCAAGAAAATGGCAAACATGGTTTACTCAGTAATAGAAGGAACTTGCACTAAATGATTAATAGGGAAGACTCTTTGGAAATCTGTGGTGCTGCCATGTGTTGTGCGTTGACTGATTCAGCAGTGCTAGCATGGAATATAAAGGAAATGGATCAGCTGAAAAAAATGGAAAATTCTTGGAGAAAAATTTTTGGTGTCCCAAATTACACACCAGTTGCTGCTCTAAGAAGTTACAGGACATTCAAATCTGAACATGTTAAGGCAACGTCACTCAGAGCAAATTTCTCCCAGCATATTGGCCTTTTTAGCTGGTGACCAGACAAAATGAGCAGCAAATAATATCTTGCTGCTCATTTTCTGTTGTTAGGATTAATGGAAAATGGCTGTGTTGCCGGTGTAATAGGTTTCAGTGTTCATCTAGTTGTAAGTGACCAAGTGCACACGCAGCCCTATTTTTACTGCCAGATGTGTGGCACATTTACTCCCAGCCATGGCAGTGCACAGACTTCCCTGGACACTCCCTTTAAGGAGATGAATCTGACCCAGCATTACCTAACCTAACCTAAATGACATGTAACATTACCTAACCCAACCTAACATTACATAACCTAACCTAACATTACATAACCTAACCTAAATGATGTGTAGCATTTTCTAACCTAAACTAACTGGGGGGCTTTGCCCCCCATTGGACCCGCCCCCTTAAGGGCATTAATCCAACCTAGCATTACCCACGCAAAGTTTTGCTAGTGTGAAAGCTCAGCACGAATTAATTGAACTATTAAAATTAGTATTCAGGGTGTTGGCTGTACCTGCTCACACTGTTGTTACCTCACAGAGTGATGTGACCATGGCCAGTAGGGCGTGGCCTGTGGAGACAGTGC
>NC_087182.1:12472380-12509880 GCF_035594125.1 Scylla paramamosain
AATGCAACAAATGTGTCTATATTACAGAACTGTTGATAAAGCAACCAGAAAGAGAAAACAACATACAAAGAACATGATTTCATATTAATTAAACATATAAAATATGTGTAACACTCATCAATGTGTAGTTAATTTGTCATGGAGGGTAACTTGTTCACCACTCTTGTGCCTCTTAACAATTTCTACCTTGTTTGTGAGTGCTGTTGGTACTCTAGCTTACTTAGCCTTACTGCTGGGACTTGCACCAGAACTCATTGGCTGCTTGGGAGGCATAGTTAGCACTTGAGAGGGAAAATAAGACACAATCTATACACCATGTGGTCTGTCTCATGCACACACACACACACACACACACACACACACACACACACACACACACACACACACACACACACACACACACACACACACACACACACACACACACACACATGTGGTATGGTCTCCACACAAGAAGAAAGATATAAGGAAATTGGAAAGGATACAAAGAACAGCTACGAAAATTATACCTGAATTGGAAGACCTAAGTTACGAGGAAAGACTGGAAGAAATTAGATTACCAACACTGCAAGAAAGAAGGGAAAGAGGAGACCTGATAACAATGTTCAAATTAATAAACAACATGGAGAAGATAGACAGAGATGACCTAGTTGTAAAAGTGGAGGAAGGAGATAGACGTACAAGGGGACATATGAAGAAATTAAAGAAGAGTCATTGTTTGGGAGATATTAAAAAATACAGCTTTCCGCATCGAACGGTTGAAATATGGAATAACTTAAAAGAAGAAGTGGTTGCGGCAAAGAGTGTGCACATGTTTAAAGATAAATTCGGGTATGGAGACAGGACTAATTGAGCTTTGGCTCGGACCCTGTACTATACAACTAGGTAAACTAGGTAAATACACACACACACACACACACACACACACACCACCACAGGGCAGCAGTAAAAGTGTAACTCATCCAAGCACTGATCAGTCACATAAAGCACTGTACTCTGTACTTGTACTGTTTTGTAAATATGCTTGCAAGCAAAATGGTGATAGAGTATGAGTATAATAATGAGAGACATTGAGTTCAGTTTAAAAGTGGACTGGCAGAAGAATGAATAGTGGCTTGGGTACAAGGGAGGGATATGCATTTGTCTTCCAGGGCTCACAAACCTGTCTCTGAGCACCTGAATCATCATACATCACAATACATCCCAGATGTGTTAACATGATGATACAAGAAGGCACGCATTTTATGGGGAGTGGATGCCTGTCATTTAAGAGGTGACAATTTTTTTTCTGATACCTGTGATTTTGGGTGTGTATATACCTTAGTATGTAAAGCATCAAATCTCCAATTTTCATTGTGATATACTCATTATTTTTGGAGAAAAATATATTACACACTGAAAATGTTAAAAATGGTTTCATTATCACTTGAAATTCTTACTTGTTTTTCTGCCAATTGTTTTGAAAATCATTATCTATAATACACATACATATATCTTCATTTCACCAAAGATGAATTTTTGATAAGACATTTCATGTAGAAATAAGACAGAAACAAATTTTGATGACAAAAATTTCCATTTTTTTTTTTTTTTTTTTTTTTTGACTAAAAAATCTATTACAATATGAACAACTTTTTTGGGAAATCTGTCTTTAGTGAAAAAAAAAAAAAATAATAAAAAAAAAAAAAAAAAAAAAATATATATATATATATATATATATATATATATATATATATATATATATATATATATATATATATATATATATATATATATATATATATGTGTGTGTGTGTGTGTGTGTGTGTGTGTGTGTGTGTGTGTGTGTGTGTGTGTGTATTTACCTAGTTGTATAGTACAGGGTCCGAGCCAAAGCTCAATTAGTCCTGTCTTCATACCCGAATTTATCTAATCTCTCTTTAAACATGTGCACACTCTTTGCCGCAACCACTTCTTCTTTTAAGTTATTCCATATTTCAACCGTTCGATGCGGAAAGCTATATTTTTTAATATCTCCCAAACAATGACTCTTCTTTAATTTCTTCATATGTCCCCTTGTACGTCTATCTCTTTCCTCCACTTTTACAACTAGGTCATCTCTGTCTATCTTCACCATGTTGTTTATTAATTTGAACATTGTTATCAGGTCTCCTCTTTCCCTTCTTTCTTGCAGTGTTGGTAATCCAATTTCTTCCAGTCTTTCCTCGTAACTTAGGTCTTCCAATTCAGGTATCATTTTCGTAGCTGTTCTTTGTATCCTTTCCAATTACCTTATATCTTTCTTCTTGTGTGGAGACCATACCACTGCTGCGTATTCCAGTTTGGGGCGTATCATGTGTGTTATAATTTTCTTCATCATTTCTTTGTCTAGGTAATTAAATGCCACCCTGATATTTGCTAGCAAATTATATGTAGAGCCAAATATTCCATTGATGTGTTTTTCTGGTGATAGCATGTCTTGAATTATTACTCCCAAGTCTTTTTCTTCTTTGCTCTTTGGTATTGTGATTCCTCCCATCTTATACTCCCATGAAGGTCTCCTTTTACTTCTTCCCATCTCCATTACATGGCACTTCTTTATATTAAATTCTAATTTTCATCGCTTACTCCATTCACAAATTCTATCAATATCCCTCTGTAGTTCCTCACAATCCTCTTGGTTCTTTATTACTTTCATCAATTTTGCTGTTGCCTTGGACATATCAAAAGCTTTTGATAGAGTCTGGCACAAAGCATTGATTTCCAAACTACCCTCCTACGGTTTCTATCCTTCTCTCTGTAACTTCATCTCAAGTTTCCTTTCTGACCGTTCTATTGCTGCTGTGGTAGACGGTCACTGTTCTTCTCCTAAATCTATTAACAGTGGTGTTCCTCAGGGTTCTGTTCTGTCACCAACTCTCTTCTTATTATTCACTAATGATCTTCTAAACCAAACTTCTTGCCCTATCCACTCCTACGCTGATGATACCACCCTGCACTTTTCCACGTCTTTTCATAGACGTCCAACCCTTCAGGAGGTAAACATATCACGCAGGGAAGCCACAGAATGCCTGACTTCTGATCTTTCTAAAATTTCTGATTGGGGCAGAGCAAACTTGGTATTGTTCAATGCCTCAAAAACTCAATTCCTCCATCTATCAACTCGACACAACCTTCCAGACAACTATCCCCTCTTCTTCAATGACACTCAACTGTCCCCCTCTTCTACACTGAACATCCTCGGTCTGTCCTTTACTTATAATCTGAACTGGAAACTTCACATCTCACCTCTAGCTAAAACAGCTTCTATGAAGTTAGGTGTTCTGAGACGTCTCCGCCAGTTTTTCTCACCCCCCCAGCTGCTAACTCTGTACAAGGGCCTTATTTGTCCATGTATGGAGTATGCTTCACATGTCTGGGGGGGTTCCATTCATACTGCTCTTCTAGACAGGGTGGAATCAAAAGCTTTTCGTCTCATCAACTCCTCTCCTCTAACTGACTGTCTTCAGCCTCTCTCTCACCGCTGCAATGTTGCATATCTAGCTATCTTCTACCGCTATTTTCATGCTAACTGCTCTTCTGATCTTGCTAACTGCATGCCTCCCCTCCTTCCGCGGCCTCGCTGCACAAGACTTTCTTCTTTCTCTCACCCCTATTCTGTCCACATCTCTAACACAAGAGTTAACCAGTATTCTCAATCATTCATCCCTTTCTCTGGTAAACTCTGGAACTCCCTGCCTGCTTCTGTATTTCCACCTTCCTATGACTTGAATTCCTTCAAGAGGGAGGTTTCAAGACACTTATCCACCAATTTTTGACCACTGCCTTGACCCTTTTATGGGACTGGCATTTCAGTGGGCATTTTTTTTTATTGATTTTTGTTGCCCTTGGCCAGTGTCCTTCTTACATAAAAAAAAAAAAAAACATGTTAATGTAGCTACTTAAACCCACCGTCATATCATTTATATAGACCTGAAACGTTATAGGTGCCAACACAGACCCTTGTGGTACTCCGCTTGTTACTTCGCACCAACTTGATTTATTATCTCTGATTACTGTACTCATTTCCCTACCTTGGAGATAATCCTTCATCCACTTAAGTATTTTTCCTTTTAGCCCTCCTCGATGTTCCAGTTTCCATATGAGACTTTTATGTGGAACTGTATCAAAAGCTTTTTTCAGATCTAAATAGACTGCATCAACCCAACCATCTCTCTCTTGTAGTTTATCTATTACTCTTGTATAAAAGCTCAGTAAGTTTGTTACGCAAGATCTCTCTTTCCTGAAACCGAATTGTTTTTCTGTTATTATATTTTCTTGTTCAATACATTGCACCCACCTGTTTTTAATGACTATTTCACAGAGTTTACTTACAATACTCGTGAGTGAGACTGGTCTGTAATTCAGTGGTTCCATTTTATTACCTCCTTTGTATAACAGTACTATATTTGCTCTCTTCCATTCCTTTGGTACTTTTCCCTCCTTCAAAGAACTGTTAATTATCTCCCATATTGGTTCTTCCAATTCCTCTCTACATTCTTTCAATATCCATCCATTTACTTCGTCAGGTCCCATCGCCTTCCTAGTATCTAGCTCTTCCAGTAGTCTTTTAATTTCTTTTCTTTCCACTTGTATGTTTTCTATTCCTTTCTGTTGTTCCTCATCTCCCAGTGATGCAAAGACAGTTTCTCTTGTAAATACAGACTTAAAGCTTTTATTCAGTATCTCAGCCATCTCTTGTGTGGTTTCATAAATTTCTCCATTTTTCTTCAGCTTTGTAATGGTATCTCTATGCTTTATTTTTCCATTTACATATCTATAGAAAAGTTTGGGTTCTTCTTTACACTTTCCAACTACATCTCTTTCAAAATTTCTTTCTTCTTCTCTTCTTATTTTAACATAATCATTTCTAGCTGTCCTGTATTCTTCTCTATTTATCTCATTCCATTGTTTCCTTATTTTTTTCCATGCCCTCTCCTTCTTTTTTGCCTCTGCACACTTTGCATTAAACTGCACTTTCTTATTTTCTTTTACCTTATATCTTGGCACATATCTTTCAACACCTTCTCTAAACTTGCTTAAAAACACTTCATATTTTTTCTGCACCTCCATACCTCTTAATAAATTACTCCAATCAAGCTCTCCGTAGAATTTCTTTAACCCTGTAAAGTCTGCCTTAGCATAATTTTTTCTCTCATTTTTATTTTCCTCATTGAATTTTGGCAATTCTTCTTTGATCTCTATCTCCATCTTCACATGATCACTTTTTCCCACTAGACACAAATATTCTATACTTGGTTCATTTTCTGGCTTTTTTGTAAAAACCAAGTCTAGTAGTGATGGTTCATCTTCCCCTCAGTACCTAGTATTTTCTTTCACCCATTGATCCATCATGTTTACCATCATAGTCTGTAAAAATTCTTCACTCCATGTACTGGCAGTCCCTGTCACCTCCATCTTCCCCCAGTTTATCTCCTTGCTATTAAAATCTCCTACTAGTAACACCTTGTTTCTTATCTTTAGCATGTCATCTATACTTTTTATGAACTCGCTTTGCATGTGCTTATAATCATCAGTCCCCCAAGTGTTGGTCTTTGGAGGCATGTACGCAATAATAATTTTTCTGCTTTCTTGTCCTTGGATCTTGATCTCCACACTCAATGTTTCTGACCTCCCTTCACCATATTCCACTGTTTCTATCAAGATGTTTTTTCTTACTAGAATCATCACTCCTCCTCCTCCCTTATTCTTTCTGTCTCTTCTCCATGTGTTATATCTTTCTTCTTCAAATTCAACATTAATCTCCCTTGTTAGTTCTGTTTCCATAATGCATGCCACTTCTGGTTTCTTTTCATGTAAATAATCTCTTAGTTCCCTTAGGCTGGACACTAATCCATCTATGTTTGTATACATAACTTTAATTTTATTTATTGTGGACCCATTTCTTTTGTGTTCTCTCTTTGTTGTCTTACTTCTTGCCCCGCATTCTTTAACCACCATTTCCTCATTTTCATGTCTATCACCCTCCATATATACCTTTCTGCCTGTTCCTGTGTTCTCTCTTCGTTTTTTGTCTTGGCCTCCTCTTTTAACTCTTTCACCTTGTTTCTTTCCTCCTCATTCATTTCTCTTCTTATATATATATCCTTCATACCCTCTATCTTTCTTAACAAACTCGTTCTTCTCAAGATGTATTCGGCTGCCGCTTGGGTATTAAGTCTTATTTTCATGGGACGTTTCCCCCCTTCTGAATATTTCCCAATCCTGTACACTTCCTCTATTTGTATATTTGTATATCCGTTTCATCTCCTTCTACAGTTTTCCCAATGATTTCTTTTGCTCTTTGTAATTCTTCTCTTTCTCTTAGAACTTTATTTGATATGGTCTTCTCTTTATCCCCAAACACTATCAGGCACATCTTTTTTTGTACCATATCCCTTACTGTGTGTGTGTGTGTGTGTGTGTGTGTGTGTGTGTGTGTGTGTGTGTGTATATATATATATATATATATATATATATATATATATATATATATATATATATATATATATATATATATATATATATATATATATATATATATATATATATATATATATATATATATATATATATATATATATATATATATATATATATATATATATATATTGCAGTTTCCTGTTTTCACAGGAAACTGCAGATCTTCAAGGGTGACTGTGCTGTTTAAAACTCCATTTCAAGGTCTGGATTGAAATTTTTTTTTTTGCTGTCCACTCCCCTTAAACTTTGTAATTTTACTCAGACTGAAGCTCGTATCATTAGATTTTTGCAAATGTATAAAAAATTGTCTATAATTTACACACCTTTTATGATGGATTCTCATGTAATGGGACCACCCTGTACTGAAACTTGTGGAAGATAGGCAGTGGAGTTAAGAAGCTCATGATGCAATTATAAATTGGTTAAGACTTGGATATGCTTATAAAATATTTTAGATTGATATGGACTATGCAAGAGCTGCAATATTAAGGGGAGCATCATGTCAATATACCATTCTCAGACAAATGGCTTGACAGAGAGGATATAAATAACTTTTTTATAATACCAGGCATCTCAAGTTGTCTTGACACGACTAAGAGTGACTGACCTGACTTTATTGAAGATTTTGTATATAGTCTTCACACTCAGGAACAAAAGAGCCCTTCTTTTCTACCCTTCACATGCTGTTTGGTTGTGAGCACTGGCCAACTGACCATCAAGCTTCTTTCTGTATGTTTTAAAGATTCAAGTCAACATGTCTGATTGAAAATATATTATAATATGTACTGGTTCCAAATTCTTTATCTAGTCTTATGTTTGTTTGAGTGTTTTCTCACAAGTTATAAAAATTGTACTTGAAAAGGATGGTAGTAGGCTTACTTTTCTACTGAACAGTAAGTCAACCCACACCCACTTTCTCAAGGTGCCTCTCATTAGTAAACTGTGTCCAGCAGAACTGATGTTGGGGGAAGGGGGCTGCTGCATCCACCAGCATTGCATCTCGGAGTTGATGTTTAGTTTGCTGTCAGTTCTTAACTTTTATAAAAAGGATTTCAGTTTTCAGTTTCAGGACTTAGTTTTGTTGTATAAGACATTTTTTTTTGTAACAGCTTTATGTATACTGACAATGGTGATCTGTGTGCCTCTGGAAGAGCACTGCACTATCCCTGCCAGCTGCCAGTGGCGGGAGCTGAAAAGTAATGAAAAAGTTGGCTCCCGAGGCGGGTTGTGAGTATGTGGAGTATAGGACCAAGAATCTGTTGATCCAACATTTTCTCCTCATCAAACAAAGTTCTAGATGTCTAGATATGACAATAAAATGGTGGTTTCTTGATGTTCTGCCCTTGGCAAAAACTTTCAGCAAATCCCAACCAAGCTTAGAAATCCTTCAAACAAAAAATGTGGGACTACTGCAGTAGGGTATTAGAAGAAGCCTAATGAGGGGAAAGTGCCCTTATTCTTCACTCCAAGTGAGTATGAGCTGGTTCACATTTAAAATTCTTTTGAACTTCCTGCATCAAGGAACAATGATCTTGATTCTGCCAGTGTCCTCATTCTTGAAAAGTTTGATGCCTGCTTTGTTCCAGGAAAGGCTACACTGACTAGCAGATACAAGTTTTGCAAGTTTCAGCAGCAGAGTGGAGAATCTGTGGAAGCATTCATTGCAAAATTCAAATTTTAGCTAAAGCATGTGACTATGTACTCGTGCATGGTTACTAAGAAAGACTGTCTGCAAGAACAAATCATGCTTGGCTGCTGTGTGAGAGGTTCTTCCAGGAAGATGACTGAACCTTTGAAGCAGAAAATTTGACAGTCTTCAAGAATGGCATGCAAGAGTCACTCCACAATGTCTCACATACAATAACAAAACCTGCCAAGGTGGAATCATCTCCTAGTGCCAAGTCAACAGATGAAACTGAACAGCTGTGACCTTGCAGGCTGTGTTGTGTTAAACATGTGTTGAAAAAAAAAGTTCATGTTACAGCAAAAAATGCAGAAAATGCAACAATAGGAAGAACCGTTTCTTGAAGAAATGCTGAACAAGAAAGCAGATAGAACCAGCAAGGAACCCCCATACATGGTGTATGACAGGATGTTGAGGTGTATTACGTGATGAAAGAGGTTGACCAGCAACACACAGGTTAGCTATTGCTTCTATGTTGGCATGTATTAAGGAAATTAAGTTCCAGGTTCATGATGAGGCTTGTTTTAATATTCTTGCAAAATATATTATAACTAATGTTTCACTTCAATGAGATAGTTTAATTTTGTGTGTAATTTTGTACAAAATGGAAAACTAAAACTAGATAGTTAAGCTCGTCACGGTAGAGCAAGATGTTTTTCCGCTTCTGGGGAAGAGAGCATCAGAGCAGATGAAGCTAATCAGTGTTAACTAAAAGAATATCACTATAATAGGTGCTTCATTTGTTGACTGTGATAATGTCTGAAAAAAATAAATAAAAAATAAAATAAAATAAAATAATATATATATATATATATATATATATATATATATATATATATATATATATATATATATATATATATATATATATATATATATATGCCACTAATAAATAAAGCCACCAGAATTACTAGAAACTCTTCAACAATGATTGATAATATTTTCTGTAATGATGTGTTTAATATGACTCTCCTTAATGGAATCTTATATACTGACATATCTGATCTCTTCCCAGTTTTCAGCCTGAACTTATGCAATAGTATTAATGTGGATCAATGAAAAATTTCCAAAAGTAGGAATTATAGCCATGCTAATATTACTAAGTTTAAAACTATGTTACAGAGTACTGATTGGCATGAAGTCCTACATAATATACATGATTGCCAGGAAGCTTTTTCAGAATTTTTCCATATGTACTTGGAATGCTTCGATAAAAGCTTTTTGGTTACAATTTTCAAAAATAAGTATCACAATAGAAAATCGTGATTATTGAGTGCTTTGAAAAATTCTATCAAGACAAAAAATAGATTGTACATTAGTTCTCTCAAAAGACCTTCTGTTTACAACATAAATAAGTATAAGGACTACAAGAGAAACCTGCAAAGGCTCCTGTGAAATACAGAAAGAAATCATTATGATAAGTTATTTAGGGAAAATGCCTGTAGCATTAGAAAGTCTTGGAAAATTCTTAAGGAAATAATAAACAGAAATAAGCCATCTAACATTGAAACCAATAAATTTGTTGTTGATGGGGTGGAATTAACTGAAAACAAAGCCATTGCAAATTCTTTTAATGATTACTTGGTTAATATTGGATCAAAGTTGAGTGAATCTATTCCATCTAGCAATTACAATTATGAGTTATATATGCCAAGTGATACCATAACTTCTTTATATCTATCACCTTCAAGTAATGATGAAATATCACAGGTAATTATGAAACTTCAAAAAAAAAAACTTAAAAAAAAAAAAGTCCAGGTTGGGACAGCATTAGCACAGAGATTATAAAAGAA
Organism: Scylla paramamosain; assembly: GCF_035594125.1. NCBI lineage: Eukaryota > Metazoa > Arthropoda > Malacostraca > Decapoda > Portunidae > Scylla > Scylla paramamosain. The sequence continues at coordinate 12,482,359 of NC_087182.1, forward strand.
AGGCAAGGTGTTTTTCCAAAAGAGATAAAATTAGCCAAGGTCAGTCCAATATACAAAGGTAATAATTGTGAACTGATGACTAACTACAGACCAATTTCTGTGTTACCAGTATTTGCAAAGATATTTGAATGCTTATTCCATAGCAGATTGTATTTTTTCATTAACAAAAACAGCTTATTGTATGAATATAATTTTGGATTTAGAAAAGGGTATGGTACTAATTTAGCACTAATTACATTAATAGATAAAATTGCAACTCCCCTAGAGAATGGTAAATTTGTACTAGGGGTCTTTTTAGATTTCAGTAAAGCATTTGATATCATAAATCACTCTATTTTGCTAAGGAAATTGTATAAATATGGAATTAGGTGTGTTGCGTATGACTGGATTACAAATGTCAACTCTACTATCAATGATGTTACTTGTCGTGTACCACAGGGATCAATTTTTTAACCTCTACTATTTCTTCTTTAAATCTATAAATAATAAAGTAATTAATAGAGTAAACTTTATAAAATTCTTAGGTGTTACTATCGACTCAACATTGTCTTGGTCAGAACATGTTAAATTAATTAAAAACAAAATTGCTAAAGGAGTCGGAATATTATCTAAAGCAAGGAAACTTGTAGATAAGTCAATGCTTGTCATAATGTATAATAGTTTTATATATCCATATTTGCTATATGGAATCGAAGTCTGGGGGACAGTTTGTAGATGTCATCTTGATTCTATATTTAATCTACAAAAAGAAGCTGTTAGAATTATCGCATCTGTAAATCATAAAGAGCACACCAGACCACTGTTCTTGTCATTCCAAATACTACCTCTTGACAAAATCTACATATTTTCTCTTAGCAAGTTAATGTATAAATACAGTAATAATTGCTTGCCCTTAATATTTAATGATATGATTGTCAGAAATAACCAAGTTCATTTTCATCTAACAAGACATAGCCAAAAAATTCATGTACCACAATGTAGAACAACTCTGTTACAGAAAACTTTCAGGTGTAAAGGGGCAATTATATGGAACCATGTATCCAAATACATCCCACACAATTGTAACATCTCAACATTCAAGCACAAGCTTAAGACATTTTTATTGGATAATTACCTCAATAATATTTAATATCATATGTTATCTAGATTGTTATACATTATTATTATTATTATTATTATTATTATTATTATTATTATTATTATTATTATTATTATTATTATTATTATTATTACTATTGTATGTCTTCTTCTTTCATAGAATTTTCATATAATTACTTGTAGTATTTTTATATTATGTGCACTTGTAATTTTCCCTAGCACCACCAGTCTCTGTTTTTGTGATTTTTTATTTTTTTTTCTAAGGAGTATGTTAGGACACATACCCTGGGGTATCTAGACCTCTTTGTCATATTGCTTTTTTTCCTCTACTCATATTTTATAGATATGTAAATTGTAAGTGCCTTACGACAATAAACTTAATATTATATATATATATATATATATATATATATATATATATATATATATATATATATATATATATATATATATATATATATATATATATATATATATATATATATATATATATATATTTTTTTTTTTTATTTATTTATTTATTTTTTTGATATGTAGGAGGGACACTGGCCTAGGGCAAAAAAATTCAATAAAAAAATGCCCACTGAAATGCCAGTCCCATAAAAGGGTCAAAGCAGTAGTCAAAAATTGATGAATAAATGTCTTGAAACCTCCCTCTTGAAGGAATTCAAGTCATAGGATGGTGGAAATACAGAAGCAGGCAGGGAGTTCCAGAGTTTACCAGAGAAAGGGATGAATGATTGAGAATACTGGTTAACTCGTGTGTTAGACAGGTGGAAAGAATAAGGGTGAGAGAAAGAAGAAAGTCTTGTGCAGTGAGGCCACGGGAGGAGGGGAGGCATGCAGTTAGCAAGATCAGAACAGCAGTTAGCATGAAAATAGCGATAGAAGACAGCTAGAGATGCAACATGGCAGCGGTGAGAGAGAGGCTGAAGGTAGTCAGTCAGAGGAGGGGAGTTCATGAGACGAAAAGCTTTTGATTCCACCCTGTCTAAAAGAGCAGTATGAGTGGAACCCCCCCCAGACATGTGAAGCATACTCCATACATGGACGGATAAGGCCCTTGTACAGAGTTAGCAGCTGGGGGGGTGAGAAAAACTGGCAGAGACGTCTCAGAACGCCTAACTTCATAGAAGCTGTTTTTAGCTATAGATGAGATGTGAAGTTTTCAGTTCAGATTATAAGTAAGGGACAGACTGAGGATGTTCAGTGTAGAAGAGGGGGACAGTTGAGTGTCATTGAAGAAGAGGGGATAGTTGTCTGGAAGGTTGTGTCGAGTTGATAGTGTCGAGTTGTATCGAGTTTACATGTATAGCACGAGAACAAGCTGTGTTAAACCAAGGTTTAGAAGGTTTAGGACGAGAAGAGGAAAGAGGAATGTACACCTCCATGCCAGACACTATCACCTCTGTTATGCGCTCAGCACACAAAGACGGGTCCCTGACACGGAAGCAGTAGTCATTCTAAGGAAAATCAGCAAAATACCTCCTCAGGTCCCCCCAACTAGCAGAGGCAAAATGCCAGAGGCACCTTCGCTTAGGGGGATCCTGAGGAGGGATTGGAGGGATAGGACAAGATACAGATATGAGATTGTGATTGGAGGAGCCCAATGGAGAAGAAAGAGTGACAGCTTAAGCAGAAAGATTAGAGGTCAGGAAAAGGTCAAGAATGTTGGGCGTATCTCCAAGACGGTCAGGAATACAAGTAGGGTGTTGCACCAATTGCTCTAGGTTGTGGAGGATAGCAAAGTTGTAGGCTAGCTCACCAGGATGGTCAGTGAAGGGAGAGGAAAGCCAAAGCTGGTGGTGAACATTGAAGTCTCCAAGAATGGAGATTTCTGCAAAAGGGAAGAGGGTCAGAATGTGCTCCACTTTGGAAGTTAAGTAGTCAAAGAATTTCTTATAGTCAGCGGAGTTAGGTGAGAGGTATACAGCACAGATAAATTTAGTTTGAGAGTGACTCTGTAGTCGTAGCCAGATGGTGGAAAACTCGGAAGATTCAAGAGGGTGGGCATGAGAGCAGGTTAAGTCATTGCGCACATAAACGCAACATCCAGCTTTGGATCGAAAATGAGGATAGAGAAAGTAGGAGGGAACAGAAAAGGGGCTACTGTCAGTTGCCTCAGACACCTGAGTTTCAGTGAGGAAAAGAAGATGAGATTTAGAAGAGGAGAGGTGGTGTTCTACAGATTGAAAATTAGATCTTAGACCGCAAATGTTGCAGAAGTTAATGAGGAAAAAAGTTGAGGGGGGGTGTCAAGACACTTAGGGTCGTCGACAGAAAGGCAGTCCGACCTGGGGACATTTATGGTCCTCTCCCCAGATGGGGACTCTGAGGCTGGTGTAGGAGTCGCCATGGTGATTTTAAAATTTTGAGTGAAGGGTGTGTGTGTTATTAGGTGCTTGTAGTTTTGTGTGGAGGAAGAGAGTTGTCTTTAGAGGGCAGACTGTGACTGCCCCCTTGTGTTGTGAGACACAAAGGGAAACGTTCAGTGAGGTCACAGCTGGGTTTAATGATAAGTTCACAGCACCCCCTGAACAGTGCTTTAGACCTCACTGGGAGTAATTATTGTTTTGGCAGGTGTCTACTGCCTCCTCTTATATATATATATATATATATATATATATATATATATATATATATATATATATATATATATATATATATATATATATATATATATATATATATATATAACTAAGATATTTGGTCTAGCTGTTAGTTGCAAATCTTCCAGAAAAGACTCAATTCTACATTTGAAGGTTGAAAAGGTGTAGCCTATGTAGCAGTATTTGATTTGTGGTTATAGGGACACTGATGAAATGGCTGATACTGAACATAAAAATGTGTATAATCCAATATAATGATGTAGGAAACAGAGAATGAAATTAAATGCTTGTAAAAATTACGTGAAATGGGCTTCTTTGGTCACAAGGTGTCCAAGAATGGGCTCAGATCAGATCCAAATAAGTGTCTTCAATTGTCAACATGATAATAAAGTTGTTTAATATGATGGAACCCATCTGTAGCCTAGCTAACAAAGATATACAAAGACAGTGGGGAAGAGTAGTCTTAGGAAAGGTCAAATATCTTGTAAATTCTTTTCCAGTAGCTATTAAATTGTATTATGACCAGATTAAGTCTCTTGCTCTACAGTATGACACCATTCAGACAGGTTTAGTTGTAACACATTGGAGCAGGATGGCCTTATACAAGCTTTGGCACCAACATAAACCAGAAATGCACAATTGGAAAAGGAGATGGTAGTTGTAGCATTTGGACTAAGTTTTACCAATATACCTTTGAGAGACTGACCAAGATAGTTAGCAACTGTAAACTCTTTCAGCTAATGATTTGAAAGCCTCTTAATTAATTACCAAAGCATCTGCAAGGAATGCTATTCAAGGCTTACTAGTCTAACATTTACTTAGAATACTTGCCAGTAAAGACATGCATGCACATAACAGAGTTATTGTCCAGTCAACACTTAACAGAAAATGAAGGAGGTCAACTGTTTGAGAGTACAGATATGTTATACTTTTATATCATTTAGACCAGAATATCTGGAAATAATAATGAAGGCCACTGTGGCTTATAAAATAATGGATCTGCTTTTAAACTAATTTCTAGAAGAGTTTGAGACAAGACAATATTCCAAACTAACTGTTGCTGTACTTCTGTTCAAGAAGTGAACTCAAAGCACAAGATGGTTTAGCATTAAAAGGAGACACAGCTATCATTCCTCATGTTAAGCATAAGGAGATGAAGATAATATACTCCTCTCAGTCAGGAGTAGAAAGTTGTTCAAGGAGGGCAAGAGTGCATGTTTATTGACCAGGCATGAACACTGACATAAATGAGTATACTTCCTACTGTGAGATTTGTCTTTTATTCAGCAATAGATAGCCAAAAGAAACTTTTCTATCCCATGATATAATGGACCAAACATGGAAAAGAGTAATTGTTACTTAAATATTTTAATTGGAAATCTGCATTTCCTAGTGACTGGACTATTTTTGCAATTTTTGAGAAATCAATAAGCTATATTTTGTAAATGCAAGAGTAGTATCAAGAAGTTGAAGGCTCAGTTTGCATGGTCACAAGGAAATGCTGATTCCTCATCTTGAATAAGTCAACATCTACTCCTTCCCATGATCTGTCTGCTATCTCATGGTACATAAGAGTCTCTTTAGATTGTTGTTAAACTATAGACATGTCTTAGTAGGAAATGTACTCAGTGTCAGCATTCATGCCTGGTCAGTAAACATATTTTTGCTTTCCTTAGGCAAATTTCTACTCAAGTTTAGGAGTGTATCTCCTTTTGGCTTCAGTATGTAAAGTATGAGGAATGATAGCTCTAGCTTTGAATATCAAACCATCTTGTACTGAGTTCATTTTTTGAATCTAAATATAGTAAAAAAATTTTATAAACATTCTCTCATGTAAAAGCAGATCCATTAACTTATCATTTGCTGTTGCCTCCTTTGTTTTCCCTAGATGTTCTGGTATACCTGGAAGAAGGTATAACAAATGGTGCCTGGATATTATGTCTGCAATCTGCATATCTTTAGTGGGTAAATATTCCAACTCAGTTCTATACTGGTATGTCTTGAGTAATATTCCTTCTAAACATCTTAAAAACTTAATGAAGATATTTTTGGAATGATTTACTGCAAGGGTTATGGTCACCAACTACCTTAGTCTCCCATAGGTTAGGTATTTTGGTGGAAGTATTAGTCCAAAAACAACACATAACATATTTCTTTTTGTTTATATTTAATATTTGTCAGTATCAAAACTCTGCTTGTATAAGAATACATTGACATTAAGAAATGTGACAAGATTGTGGCCATTAGCACTTGAACTCAACCAAAATGAGCTAAGAATTCATAGGTGACCATTCTAAGCACAAGGCTGTGTCTTACACAAAAATATACTCCTGCTCATTGAGGGATAGCAATTACCCAGTAACAGGGAAACTTTCATACTTGAGGTGGATTTGAACTTATATGCCTGGCATTTTTCATCCAGAGCAAAGTCACACCAAGTGTCATGCACGTGATATCTTCTCTGCCAGCCAGATGGTCCATGTGTGTCTGTCTGTACATGTAAAGTGAGAGAGAGGCAGAAGGGGGACAGTTGTATGTTTGAGCTTGTTTGATTATCATTTGGCTTTTCACAAGGTGTTTTAATCAACTGTGTCATCGACTCATGCCCTACTTAGTGTCAGTAAGCCAATGACTACTGGCAGTCTGGCAGTGACACTTGATGGTGCTGTTTAAGCTTTTCAGTCTTAGTGTTTTAACTTTGTTCCTTTTTTGGTAAAGTAAAATCTTACTCAAATGTTTTGTACTTTTGATGAAGTTTTTGTGCTACTGTTTTTGTGATCCAGGATACATTTTGCATGTCTGTGTAGTGGTGTGGCAAAGTAATGATAACTTGTGTTGTGTTTTCTGCTGATCTAGCATTGTAATGAGAAACATGAGCAAGGGAGTAAGAAGTCACATTTTGGAGTAATGATATCCACCTTAGGATGTAGATTTGCCATCCTGCATTAGTTGTGCTCAAGTCTGCCATTGTAGAATAAGGACATAACAAGTTAATACTGAAGAGAAAGACAACAGTTTCGTGACATTTTATTAAAGCTTAATCCCGAGCTCTTGCTCACTGCCATTATACATTTGTTAGCTCATAGACAGATGGGTTCAGTGACATCAGACAACTTGGGAAGAAACATAGCTAAACAGTTGACAATACAAGCAAGTCTTTGTACCTTTTTTACACTTTATGTCCACAGTCAATACTACTTTATCATTATCTGGCTTGAGCTCATTCTTGGAGATCATGTGACCTAAGAATAAGAAGGTAATTTCAGGTCTTCTCAGTTTTACAAACATAAATTTTATGCCTTTGTAGCTGATTACTTGCATCATAATGAGCATCAACTGCTTCATCACTCTCCACAACCATAGACTAATTTCATCAGCTACAAATGCAAGGCTGTTTTAAACCTCAAGTGCAGAATTGAACCTTTTTCTGAAAAATTTAATGTCTGACAGATAGACCTAATGATAATCTTAGTAACCCAATTGTGTTTAAAATGTTGTTAGGAAATTGGATGGTTCATTTAAGATGCAGTTCCTGTAGCAGATTGTAGTCAACAAATGAGGCACCCATTGTACCGATATTCTTATTGTTCACAGTAATAGCTCTCTTATGCTAAACTAGAAAAAAAATTTTGCTCTACTACCACAAACTCAGCTATTTAGTTTGTTTTGCAACTAGTTATCATCATTCTGCATTTAACCAATGGATGGAGCTTAAATGATGTGGAAATTTCTGTATCACACACAATATCACTGTGTTATTGGTTTGTTGTGACTTGTATATAAATTGTAAAGTCATATTCAGGGCTAATTAAAGTTAATCTAGTACAAACTAAGTATTAGTCATTAAAATAAATAAAATGGGGACTAGAAGTGAGCGGATTGCATATTTCTTTTGTTGTTTGATGTGGCAACCAGGCAGCTGTCTCACCACTTGGCTCATGGTTGCCTGCCAGCAACCGTCACCAGTACTACAGTCCAATTAAGATGCATTCTCGCCACTTTACCAGTTTTCCTTAGTTAAATTTGCCAAGTTGGTAAGAACTTAGAAGTCAGAACCATTGGGTATTGCAAGAGAACTCCTGTCTTAGCTACGAACGCATGGCCAGTCAGCTGGTTTGAACCACCAGTGACCACCCCTCACCAGGCCGTCGCCATAAGTCTAGGCTATGTGGTCCACAGCTAAGTTATCACTTATTTGTATTTATATTTAGTAATGCTTTCTGTGATTATGTGTTAGCTGGGAGGCAATTAGATGAATGAAACCCTAAATAGTTCCCACAACTGAATTCTATTTGTACAAGATAGAGCTATCAGGTTGAAATGAAACACTAGCTATTGTGTATTGTGCAAGAATACATATTAATATGAGCCTCATCATCAATCTGGATCTCAGCTTGCTTAATACATGCCACCATAGAAGCAATAACTAACCTCTTGTGTTGCTGGCCAACCTCTTTCATCACATACTGTACCTTACTGTTCTCTCATACACCATGTATAGGGCTCCTTGCTGGTTCTATCTGCTTCCTTGTTCAACATTTCTTCATGAAATGGTTCTTCTTATTGCATATGCTGCATGTTTTGCTGTAAGCTGAGCATTTCTCTTTTCAACATGTGCTTGGTACAACAGAACCTGCAAGGTCACAGTTCTTCACTTTCAACATATGCTGGACTCTTAGTGGAACCAAGCAATCCTCATGGGAGGAGGGGAAAGACCCATCCATCAGGTATTCATGTGAAAACCTAGCATGACGAATGTGAAAATTGGACACAACCATCTCTCACTTCCAAGATAATCCATAATAGCAGAAGGAGCCTAATATCAAATACATATTGCATAACCTGTTGAACCCCATGGCATCCTGACACTCCAACCAATAATGACAAGCATGATGAGAATGGGTTTCAGGAAAAGACTTTATCATAACCAAAAGCTGTCATCTTCTTTCCCTCATTGAAACACAGGTGTCTGAGGTAACTGACAGTAGCCCCTTTTCTGTATCCTCCTACTTTCTCTGTCCTCATTTTAACCCAAAGCTGGATGTTGCGTCTATGTGCTCAATAACCTAACATGGTTTCATGCCCATGCTCTTGAGTCTTCCAAGTTTTCCACCATCTGGCTACAATTATAGAATCACTCTCAAACTAAATTTATCTGTGCTGTATACCTCTCACCTAACTCCTCATACAATAATAAATTCTTTACCTAACTTACAACATAGAGTACATTCTGACCCTTTTCCCTTTTGCGAAGATCTCCATTCTTGGAGACTTCAATGTTTACCACCACCTTTGGCTTTCCTCTCCCTTCACTGACCCTCCTGGTGAACTAGTCTTTAACATTGCTATTCTCTATGACGTAGAGCAGTGGTTCCCAAACTTTTTTGTGATCTTTACCCACTTTTCATATGTGATCCTCATCTGTGGCTCCCCTCTTTCTCCCCAATCCACATCTCATGACTACAGTGACTGTCTTTAGTCCTACATGTATAAAAGTCCATCATAAAAAAAGACTCTGGCAATACCTGTAATTTTATTCATTTCACCTCATATTGTTCTAGTGTGGTGGGCCTTGGGATTTTTTATGTGTATATAGCCTCAGCTTATGGCCTCCAAAATTTTGCTGTATGTCCCCCATTGGGCCATGACCCCCTGTTTGACCTAGAGTAAATGGTGCAACACAATACTCGTATCTTGGAGATACGCCAAACATTCTTGGCCTTTTCTTAACCACTAATCCTTCTGCTTATGCTGTCACTCTATCTTCTCCATTTGGCTCCTCTGATCACAATCTTTTGTCTGTGTCTTGTCCTTTTGCTCCAATCTCTTCTCGGGATCCCCCTAAGCAGAGGTGCCTCTGGTGTTTTGCCTCTGCTAGTTGGGGGACCTGAGGAAGTATTTTGCTGATTTTCCTTGAATGACTACTGCTTCTATGTCAGAGACCCATCTCTGTGTGCCGAGAGCATAACAGAGGTGATAGTGTCTGGCATGGAGGTGTATATTCCTCACTCCTTTCTTGACCTAAACCTTCCAAACCTTGGTTAAATACAGCCTGTTCTTGTGCTATACACGATAGAAAGGTGGGCCACAAAAGCTACTTGAGCCTTCCATCACCAGAATCTCATGCACTTTATATTTCTGCCCAGAACCATGCCAAGTTTGTTCTTCAATTAGCCAAAAACTCTCTCATTAATAGAAAGTGTCAAAATCTTTCAAGATCTAACTCCCCTTGTGACTTCTGGCTTCTAGACAAAACATCTCCAATAACTTTGTTTCTTCTCCTTTCCCTCCTTTATTTCAACTGGATGGTACCACTGCTGTCACATCTATCTCTAATGGTGAATTCTTCTCTCAAGCCTTTGCTAAAAACTCTACCTTGGATAATTCAGGGATTATTCTTTCCTCTCCTCCACCCTCTGACTACTTCATGCTACCTATTAAAATTCTTCACAATGATGTTTTCCATGCCTTCATTTGCTTAAACTCGCAGAAGGCTTATGGACCTGATGGGGTCTCTCCTATTGTTCTTCGAAACTGCGCCTCTGTGCTTGCACCTTGCCTACTCAAATTCTTTCAACTCTGTTTGTCAACATCTACCTTTCCTTCATGTAGGAAGTTTGCCTACATTCAGCCTGTTCCTAAAAAGTGTGACCATTCTAATCCCTCATACTATTCATTTAATTTGCTGCCTATCTAAATTTTTTTAATCTATCCTCAACAGGAAGATTCTTAAACATCTATCACTTCACAACCTTCTATCTGATTGCCAGGATGGGTTCTGTCAAGGTTACTCTATTGGTGATGTTCTGGCTTTTCTTACTGAATCTTGGTCATCATCTTTTAGAGATTTTGGTGAAACTTTTGCTGTTGCCTTAGACATATCAAAAGCTTTTAATAGAGTCTGGCACAAAGCTTTGATTTCCAGACTACCCTCCTACAGCTTCTATCCTTTTCTCTGTAACCTCAACTCAAGTTTCCTTTCTGGCCTTTCTATTGCTGCTGTGATAGACACTGTTCTTCTAAATCTATCAACAGTGGTGTTCCTCAGGGTTCTGTCCTCTCACCCAATGTCTTCCAATTATTCATCAATGATCTTCTAAACCAAACTTCTTTTCCTATCCACTCCTATGCTGATGATACCACCCTGCACTTTTCCATGTCTTTTCTTAGTGGTCCAACCCTTCAGGAAGTGAACAGTTCATGCAGGCAAGCCACAGAATGCCTGAGTTTTGATCTCTCTAAAACTTCTGATTAGGATAGAGCAAACTTAGTATTGTTAGTGCGCCAAAAACTCAATTCCTCCATCTATCAACTCGACATAACCTTCCAGACAACTATCCTCTCTTCTTCAATGACACTCAACAATCCCCTCTTTTACACTGAACATCCTTGGTCTGTCCTTTACTTATAATCTAAACTGGAAACTTCACATCTCATCTCTAACTAAAACAGCTTCTATGAAGTTAGGTGTTTTGAGATGTCTCCACTAGTTTTTCTCACCCTTCCTGCTGCTAACTCTGTACAGGGATCTTATCCGTCCATGTATGGAGTATGCTTCACATGTCTGGGGAGGTTTTCACTCATACCACTCTTCTAGACAGGGTAGAATCAAAAGCTTTTCATCTCATCAACTCCTCTTCTCTAACTGACTGTCTTCAGCATCTTTCTCATTGTGGCATTGTTACATCTCTTGCTACCTTCTACAGCTATTTTCATGCTAACTGCTCTTCTGATCTTGCTAACTGCATGCCTCCCCTCCTCCTGCAGCCTCGCTGTGCAAGACTTTCTTCTTTCTCTCACCTCTATTCTGTCTACCTCTCTAATGCAAGAGTCAACCAGTATTCTCAGTCAGTCATTCCTTTCTCTGGTAAACTCTGGAATTCCTGGCTTATTTCTGTATTTTCATCTTCCTATGACTTGAATTCCTTCAAGAGGGAGGTTTCAAGAGACTTGTCCTTAAATTTTTGACTACCACTTTGGACCCTATTTGGGGACTACCATCTCAGTGAGTTTTTTTTTTTTTTTTTCATTGATTTTTATTGCCTTCAACCAGTGTCCCTCCTACATAAAAAAAATAACAATGGCTGGACAATCTGCCTGTTCTTTCTTTGATGCCCACCTGATATGCACAACATTTAATTAGGAAATGCCACTCTAAAATGGAAAAAAAATCAAAGTGTGAGAATTAAAAGACACCAGTGTCATTGCCATAATAGAAAAATGATTCTATTGTTTAAAGCAAAAAGGGGAAACATATAAAATCCCAAGCAATTGATCTCTGAAAAGAAGATCAATGTCTTTTAGATCGCTTCTTGAGCTAGTGCAGCTGCTAACTTGAAAGGGATTGAGTGCAGCTCAGGTGCCTGCTGGACAAGTCCAGCAACCTTATCACACACATCTGGACATAATTTCTTGGCTGCACTAAAACCAAAAACTATAAAGACATGGGAAGTCTAAAATCCAGTGTAGAGAAGATTATCTGGCGGTTGGTTTATTTCTTTACCCAGTACATGAATGCATTCATGTTGAGTGCACTATTTTTTGGTTCCCTCTCAAGCTAATGTACTTGCTAGTGAGAGGAGACATGAGCAGCACCAAGAGACTGCCTGGGCAAAAACTGCAAACTAGTGCGGGCTGCACTAGAACAGTTGGACCTGAATGAGATAGAGGTGAACACATCTCACAGCTACACACAACCCAGGCAGCTGCCCACTTGTGCTCACAAAACTCATCATTCCTTTGTTGAAAATGGTTTTGTCTGGTTGTCTTCTCTTTGGTCTTCATACTGGTTATCATCTACTATGGTAAGCCATCTGCTATGTTAGCAGGGGAGTGATGGGGTTAGTTGATTAGTGTTCATGTTCTCTGTTGTTACCACTCTGTGTGGACTTCAGGAGGTGTGCCTTTCCATCCTGTTTTGGGTCTTGCAACATGCTATTGAGCTATTTTCAGAAGAGCTGATGTGGAAGGTGGCATTTCACTCCTCTTCTCCTTTCCTTCTAGCCCTCCTGGCCTAGCTTGCCCTTCCATATCTTTTTCTGCCTTCCATGTAAGAGGGAGAATCAGTTTGTGGTGGCTCTCGTTTGTGGTGTTACAGGTTCATAGGCTCCTCCCCCACACACTGACTGAGAATATGGTGATGGAATATGGTGATTCATGGGTTTGAGGTGATTCACAGCTTTGAGGCTATGCTGTTTCTACAGGTCACCCTGTCAGTCAATTAGATGAGGATGGACGTGTGTGAGGTAATTTAGCCCTCTACTGCCTCTCCCCTTCACCCCTGAAATAGTGATTTATAGCTTCAGGACTATTCGTGGCTTCAGTGGTTTGCTGCTCTCCCAGTCCCTCCTCTCTGTTTGTTGGTAGGATATGAGACAGGACCAAGGAAGCTTAGGACTTAAAGTTTCTTTACTTTACTGCCTCATTCCTTTGCCCTCTCCCCTGCAGGATTATTTGTGGCTTTAGGATGATTCACAACCTCAGGGCTTCACTGTTCCCTCAGCCCCTCCTCTTCCTGTTGGTAGTTTGAGGCAGGACCAGTATGAGGTAGTTCAACCATCTACTTCTCCTCCCCTTTTCCTCCTCCCAATTCTTGGCAATTCATGTCTCCAGGGTAATTCATAGCTTTGTGTCTTTGCTGCTCTTCAGTCCCTTCTCCCTGTAACTGAGGAAAAGGGGAGCATAGTTCACATCAAGTGGGGAAAGATGGGATGATTCATTTTATGGTTCACTCCCTATCTCTCACTAATTTGCCCATTTTTTTCAGAGTAATAATATCAACTGTGGGTGTTCCATTACTTCAAATCCCAGGGCCACAAGCTTTGCTATGTGCATGCTTCATGCCTCTTGTCTGATCTCTATGGTGCTGAGGAATGAGTGGTTTGCTGTGGCTGGCTGGAAGAGATCTTACCCTGGGAGGCATGTCCCATCTTGTTAGAGGGATCTTTATTGCCCTTAAGGATTGGTGGCCAATGGCCTTGAAGGTTCACAACTGGCACAGGAGCTGCTTGTTTTATGCAGATCCCATTCTTGGGTTATGCCTTAGCCTTGGCATATCTCTCCGCTTTAAAAGATTTAATGCATGCTGTGCTATAGGTGCATAATCTGCTTAGAGTAAGTTTTGAGAAAATGAGTCCAGAGTCAGGAAACAAAATCAAGCATGTTTAAAAGATATCCCCATCATATATTTCATTGGAAAATCTCTAGTCTCTTCCTATAATTTTTTTTTTTTGTGCAGTTGTTTGCAGACCCATACCAGAGTGACCAAGCAAATTATTCATGAGAGCAAAACTGGACTAATTTTTAAACTTACTTTGAAAAATTAGTACAGTTTGAAAAAATCAGCATCCTAGGCCAAAAAGCCTGATTTTCTATGAATTTCTAAAAATAGGAAAATAAGCGAGAGCAAGAAATGTATACATTTAAAAGACAGCAGAATACTAAGACTGAGTTGTGCAAGTGTGTGATGAAACATCCAATGATTGGTTGAGGTGGGAGGAGTGGTGACAGCTCGTCTTCCCATGGGCCAGTGGATTCTGCCTCTGTAGTCACTGACAAGCAAGTTGGTTTGTGGTTTTCATGCATGATTTCCTCAAACTATGAGCCTTCCTGTACCCAGACAGATGATCCCCTTTGCCTTGCTTCTATATTCTACAACAAATTTGAGCTCTGCTAGCAGCCATTCCTGGTCCCAGCTTCAAATGTGGGGTTTTGTGTAGCACAGCATGCCTCACTTCTTAACAAAAAGATAACTTTCAAAAGTTATCTTTTTGTTTAAGTTTCTTAACAAAAAGATAACTTATCTTATCATTAATTATGAGGTGCTGTGTAATACATGCACCCCATACATTGCCAGAAAGATGTCACCATACACATTTAATGCGTAGAAAGAAATGTACAAATGCAACAAAAATTTTGACAGCAAATCTGGAGACAGCTGTGAGGAATTGGCAATAATTCTCATCATACAGATTCAAATATGTAATCAGTCTTCATGGAGGATGAAGATTCTACTGCTTAAAAGTCAGTGTGTGCCTGATAAGATGGTGAAGATCTTTTGACGCACTAGTCAGAAAAGAGGAATACAGCAATTACATCAACAAATGGCTTGGCACCAGAGATACAAAACTGAAAAAGAACATTTCAAAGCAATTTTTCTATGTTCAGAAGAGGGAAAATCATGAGGAGGTGCCTTCTTAGTGGTGCAGGTATGCTGACAGATGATTTCATTACAAAGCTTATCTTGTACTCTAGGAAAGCTGTGCATTCAAACTGTAAAGAGAGAGATGTAACAATGAAGAAGACAATCTAGAGTAACTTTTTCATTTGCCTGCAAAAGGAAAAAAAAAAAAAAAGCACTTCATATGTCCAAAGGGTGAAGACCTGTTGTACTACTTTGTGCAACAAGCAAACTGTAACCAGACAGTATACACACAGGCCTGAGTATATTTATATTGTCACTTATCTTATAAGTCTGCTTGATGGAATTGTGATAATGGCTGGTGAAGTTAGTTGGTTGGTGGAAACCTTGTTTGTGTATGAATGTTTGTTGGGGGGCACACAGCTTATATACCAATTGTTCCAATATTATTTATTAGCCTAGATCATAATGACTTAATAATAATTCTTTAATACACTAAAATTTTCCTCATGATTATGTGAATGGTTCATACTAAATTTTTCCATCACCAAGCATATAAATTTACATTATGGTTTTGTTGGTTAAAATTCTGACAAGGGAATCACTTGAGAAGAAACTGTAGCTGACAAAATTTACATGGAAATCAATAGATATAATCAAATATGTGTGCCATGATCTCTCCCTCCCAAACCTACTTGAAAAGTAGTTACAAGGATGAACATAGAATTCAAATGAAAGTTTCCCAGCAAAGTGTGGAGGAAAGTGTTTAAAGACAAGTACACTGGGTACTGGTGTCCTGTGTGGTGTTCCTTTGTTCATGGTTCATATTTTATAATTTTTTTAATTACATTTACATATTATTTTGTTATCAAAATTGATATTGCTCAATAAGGCCAAGATAATATTAGGGGAATTCTCCCATCTCAACTTCAAGTAAATGGAAAACAAAAAAGTACTGTAATCAAAAAGTCATTCATCTTAAATTATTGAATATTAAATTAGTAGGTAGGATCAATTTCCATTTGATTTGCAATTCTGCATAAAATATCTAAGAAACTAATTTCATGCATAACTATTCTTGTACAGTGGAACCTTTGTTACCAAACATTTCCCTTTTGAACAATTCAGTTTCTGAAAAAAAAATTTGACTTCATAATTGCTTCGATTGCCATACCGTAATTCGATTTTCAAACAAAGTTACAGTTGAACCATGGTTCTAGAACTTAATTTGTCCCTGAATGCAGTTCAAAATTTGAAATATTAAGAAAATGAAACTATTTTCCCAATAGGAATCAATGTAAAATGGATTCATCAGTTCCCAGACACCGGTCTACACTGTCTTAGCAGCTTATGACAGACACTCCCACAGCCAAGATGGCTGCTTCACAACATCTCCAGCTCACAAATTTATCCAGAAAGGATTTATAGAATGAACTTAGTGACACAGAA
The DNA here is from genome assembly GCF_035594125.1 of Scylla paramamosain. Taxonomy (NCBI): domain Eukaryota; kingdom Metazoa; phylum Arthropoda; class Malacostraca; order Decapoda; family Portunidae; genus Scylla; species Scylla paramamosain. The sequence goes on from NC_087182.1 coordinate 12,498,655, forward strand.
CTCATCAGATGATACTGTTAAGACCATACAGGTATTCTCTTTGTCACTGATCTAGTGAGGAAAGCCTTACAGAGGGACACAAAGAGCAGCAACCCACTTACTGCCAAAATGAAGGTGATTATAACACTTAGACATCTGGTTAATCTGGATGTCACATCCATGTTACATACAAGCACGAAACTCACATGTCATGGAGAAAGGTTCAGTGACCTTCCTGTAAATGTAAAAAAATTGTGGGGCACGTGTCTAGTACGGCTGTAATAGCACTCAAGAGTGTAGAGAAATTTGATATTTTTATTTTCCAAGTCCAGTGAGGTCTGCACCAGTCAGAGTAAACATTGAAATTATTTTCTATTGTTTATAACTGGGATTTGTGGGTAGCAGCATATTAGGATTTCACGGTATCTATACAGTTGATCCCTCCAATCACACATTGCCACTCATGAGGCCATTCCTGAGGCCACCAGTTACGACTTTCTATGGTAGGTTCAGTTACACTTTTCATTTGTTTTAAAGACATGTCAGGCGTTCTGATAGAGGTTTACTGTCACTTGTTAATATGGCTACTCAGTAGAGGGAGGTGAAGTGAAGTGCCAGTGTTCAGCAAAGAAAAAAAAAAAAAAAACACTATGTGAGATATTTAGCAACAGCAATGGTTAAGATGAGATATACAGACGTAAGGAAGAGGTTCCATGTGTTTATTAAGGAAGCTGCCAAATTGTACCCACCTCCATCACCCTGAGAATATCCACACCACACTGGTAATGCATAATAGTATAATTTTTGAGGCGCCTCATTAGGTTAGGTTAGGTTACGCTAGGTTAGATTAGGTTAGGTTATGCTAGGTTAGGTTAACATCCTAGCGGAGGGGGGGTGTGCAAGGGGGCGCAACCTCACTGGCTAGGTCAGGTTATTCTAAGTTAGGTTAACATCCAAGGGGGGGTTTGGGGGGTTAGGGGCTAGGATAGGTTAGAGAAATTCAAAATATTAAGGTAAATTTCCTTAGATTTTTTAATGCCCTTATTTCACTTATTTTTCATCCCCCCCCAAAAAAATCCTTGATTCCCCACAGGCCTCCAAGCTTGTTTGAGGGGTTGGAGGGGTTGGGGAGAAATGGTGGGGTGGACTTCTTATCAAGAAATACCAGACATCTTGCTGCTGGGAAAAGCTAGAAAAATGCAGTTGTGTACTAATGATGGCGTTGGGGGTCATCGAAAGAGCCATAGGTGGCTCGGGATAATTCCTGAGCACCAAAAACTGTTTGTTTACATCAAGGCTTTTTCAGTGAGATCACATTTATCTTATTTCAAAGACTGAATTACCATCTTACACTCTGTCTCTCCTCCAAATATATAAAAAATAAAGTAAATATTTGTAGAAACTATAAATTAGTAATAAATGGCAGCTTTGGCTATGTGTTATAAAATTTGAAATCAAGTAACTTTGTTCTAGAACTGAATTATGGTACTGCAATCGAAGCAGTAATGAACTCAGAATTTTGTTTAAAAACTGATTTGTTCGAAAAGGTTCCACTGTACTTGATTTCAGATATTAAAAAACAAAGCAAAAGCTGTCATTTATTACTAATTTATAGTTTTTATAAATACTTCCTTCATTTTTATATATTTGGAGGAGATACAGTGTGTATGACAGCAATTTAATATTTGAATAAGGTAAATCCAATTGGAAAGCCTTGATGTAAACTGTTTTCGGCTAGTTCAGGGGGTAATCCCAAACCTCAAGCAGCCACCTGTGGTTCTCTTGATGCCATCACTACTGCACAGCTGCATTTTCCCAGCAGCAAGATGTCTAAGTGTTATGATGACCTTCATTTTGCAGGAGGGTTGCTCCTCTCTTTGTCACTCTGTAAGGCTTCCCTCACTAGATCAATGACAAAGAGAATACCTGCATGGTCTAAACAATGTCTTCTGATGAGTTTCATGTCACTAAGTTCATTCAATACATCCATTCTGGATAAATGATTTCTGAGCTGGGGATGTTGTGAAGCGTCTGTCACAAGCTGCTAAGATAGGGTGGACAGGTGCCTGAGAATGGATTAATCAGGTGGACAGGTGCCTGAGAATGGATTAATCAATTTTACATTGATTACTTCAGGGAAAATATTTTCGGTTTCCAAACATTTGAGATTTTGAAAATTTTTTTGGAAGACAATTAATTTTGAAGACAATTTTTTTAAGATAATTAATGGAGGGCAAAATAAGAGAAAATATAAATAAGGGAGAAAAACTTTTATAAGGTTAAAGCAAAACATAAAAATGCTTTAAAATAAAGACAAAAATTCAGTACATGCCTCAGATGAAGATTTATGTAAAATGAAAAATATCTTGTGCACAATTAATGGAATCTATTTTTTCATAAAAAAAAAAAATAAAATCAGTAGCAAAAACTATCAGTGATATATGACTTTCAAATGTGCTCTGCAATGATGAGTTCATGTGGTTTGGTAAGGGGAGGAAGGTCTTCTCATTCACACCTGTCCTTGAACCAGTGACCTAATTACAAATGACAAGGTGAAAAGATGGTGTTCTTACCATACTACTAAATTAGCAGTCACATATAAATGTAGCTAGTGCTACATATTGTTTGTCTTAAACTCAAAGCTGCTTCTCTTATTATGCATATAAATGTCTTTCTAAGATAACATTCTATAATAATACATAATATTTTCATCATCTAAATACGTTATTAACTTCTTTACTATTATTACTGTAGTGTTATTTGTTTATAAACATGTAAATTTTGTCGTGAAATAATGCTGTATTATGTAATAATATTTTTACATAATTAACGATTTCATTTGTAACACAACTGTCCAAATATCCTTTGACTTATAACACAGCTGTCCATATGTTTTCAGCTTGTAACACAACTGTCCATCTGTCTTAGCTTGTAATACAACTGTCCATGTGTCTTTCAACTTGCAACACACCTGGTAATGTGTCTTAGCATGTAATACAACTGTCCATGTATCTTTCAACTTGCAACACAGCTATCCAACTGTCCAGGTATCTTCTTTTAAATATGCCTATTGTGGCTTACACAAAACCTGTATTGCACAATGCTTCATTCACACAAAAATGTAAGCTGATGAGTAATTTTGCAACAGAAGAATTTGTGCAAGTTTATGAATACCACTTTCTATCCGTGAATTTAGGACTTACATTTCTAAACCTGTTAATACTTGTTTTTGTATAATATAGACTTAAGTGGTGCATGTATTTATAGGCTCATTAATACCACTTTCTGCTCTTTCCATGGTGTGGGTATTTGTAGGACTGTCACTACCACCTTCCACACTTAGACTCTCATGGTGCGTGTTCATGTGTGTCTTAAGGCTGCTCTTGTGAGCAAAACTCTTCTTGCATTTATCACAGTCAAAGCTTATGCCTAAATGACTGTTTTTGTGTTCTTGTAAATGACTCTTACGTGAGAAGGTCTTCCCACATTCATCACACTCAAAATTCTTGACCCCAGAATGTGTGTCCATATGGCGAGTTAGGCTTGTTTTGTGAGTGAAAGCCTTGCCACACAAAATGCACCTATGTTTGCTTTCCAGGGATGTATCATGGGTCAGCAGATGGTTACGCAGACTGCTTTTGTAGGTGAATGTTTTATCGCACTTGTCACAGTTGAATGTTAAGCCACTATGGCTGTTTATGTGTTCCAGGAGGTGGCTTTTACGGGTAAAAGTCTTGTCACACTTGTCACACCTGAAGTTCTTGATATTGGCATGCATGTTCATATGTCTGTTTAGGCTGGTCTTGTATGAGAACCCTTTGCCACACTCATCACATTTGTACTTTGTTACACTACTGTGGCTGTTCAAGTGGCTGGTTAAGTATGCTTTTTGGTGGAATGTTTTATCACATACAAAACAGCGGTAGATTTTTTCACCAGTGTGGATGTTCATGTGCTTATCCAGGCTGTCCTTGCGGTGGAATGCCTTCCCACACTCACCACAATGGTGCTTGACATCACTGTGTGTACTATTCCAGTGATTAATAAGGTTGCCTTTCTGATTAAAACCTTTGCCACATATCTTACATACATGCCTCTTTTCACCATTGTGGATGTACATGTGCTGATTCAGATTACTGCGACGGGTGAATTCTTTGCCACACACCCGGCATTCATGTTTGCGCGTGTGGTTAAGGCTGTGTTTCACCAGATCACTGGCACTCATGAAGAGCTGATCACAGTGCTGGCACACATGCACTGCTACACCAATGTGTGAGAGTGAGTGCTGGATGAGGTGGCTTTTGCTTGGCAGGATTACTTCACACCTTGCACACTTGTACCTCTCTAAATCTTCCATTCTGGCAGTAATAAGATGAGGCACACACACAACAGTAATATGTAGGCTGGTCTACAGCAGAGAACTGCCACTAGTGCTGCTTTGAGCTACATGCACAGTACTGGAAGCTTAGATGCAGCTGTGGTCACTGCTTCAGACAACCCTGCAGGAAGAAACAGTAATAATAATTAATACAAGCCTGTGGCTGTTAAGAGTTTAAAACAGCACAAGAACACTATAAAATTCTATATATAAAACACTATATAATTCTAAAAAATATGCTGGTTTATTTAAGTATTAAAAATAACCATATTTTCTGTATGCCATTTTGCTGACAAGTTCATGCTGTTGGTGATACTCAGTTCCTGAATATTGTCTAAGTTCAATACCTTACAGGAGGTAGGCATGCCATCTGGAACAATCTTCAATTACAGACTTGACCGGTTTTCATCAGCTTACCATCCATTGTTCATGACTGATTCATTGCTGGTTGGGTCAGAATGATCAGCATATCCCATATGGTTGAAGGTCAGTCTTGACATTGGACTGGCTGTAAAGGAACACAAAAAAAATCATTAGTTTATATTTTTTTGGTCTTCTCTTCTTTATAACATTAAGTTTTATCATTTGCTCTTACCTCTGAATACTGTTTATTTTCATAGCTCAGCATTCAAGTATTAGCTGTCCTCATCCAAGTTAACTTCCTTAGAATTTACCTTATGACAGGCATGAGCTTTTTGCAACTAGTAAAGTTTTATTCCCACAACAAATCATAATTTTGAAAGTAAGAGTAAGCATCACGTAAGAATAGTGATAAGGCTGAGTAAACATATGTTGGAAAGTGGAGATAAATTTTAGTTAAGATCTCCCTTTTTTCTTTCTTTTTCTTTTATTTATTTATTTTTTTAATCACTTACTTGGTTGTCCATCAGTCATTTATCTGGACGATTAACAGGAGGAGTCGACATTCGACGACATTCTATTTCCAACTCGTAGAACAAGAAAAATGCTGGTTAACTACGAGACAACAGAAGAGCGTGTCTTGGTTCTTGCAGTGTAGGGCAGGGAAGGTGTTACGGAGGAGCTTTTCTGACTTGTTTTGCAGAAAGAAGACTTGATCTTGATCTTGATGGTACGGCAGTTTGTTTACTTCCTGATCTTGATCTTTATACTTTAGGAGTTAACCCAGGCCTTTGTAATGATAAATCCTGTATAACATGAATGATAATGAACTAGAGAAATTAGTAGTAGGGCAAGATAAAGAAGCAGGGATGGCACAGAATGCACCAAGGTATGCAGCGATAGAGGTTTTGAGGGGAGACATGGGATGGAGTACTTTTAGGGAGAGAGATGTAAAGGCAACCCTAAGATAAAAGGCTAGATTAGAGCGAATGTATGATGCAAGATTAGCAAGAAAGGTGTTTCAATGGAATGTTAGGAGTAGCAAGTGGAGAAAGAAGTGTGTTAAGATGGTACTAAAGAGTGACTTGGAAACTAGTTGAGGTTTTCAGCGGTTTGAGGGGAGACAGTTATGTGGAAAGTAACTGGAGTATGACTGTTAGAAATGGAGTGGGTTTAGAATGGGATGTAAGAAAGTGTAAGGGTGAGATATAGTGGTGAAACGTGTGGGATTGAGTGAATGGAAGAATAAGATGGAACATAAGAGGACTTTGGAATGGTACAGAGACAAAGACGCCCCAATGGATGAAAAAATAAATAAATAAATAAAATAAAATGGTTTGAGGGAAACCTGGGTGATCTTCGAGCGAGGGCACAGTGTACGAGTATGGATGTGAATGCAAGGAATTACAGATGGTCTGAGTCCCGCAGCAAAGTGTGCCAGATGTTTGACATAGGAGAGGATAAGACGGTGGAGTATGTGATGCTGGAGTGCGTGAAGTATGCCAGAGACAGGGATGAGATGATTCTAGTGGTGTTGAGGGAATTGGGGAATGTCAGAGTAGAGAAGACAGGAAGGGAATGGATGGTCTTGCTCCTGGGACTGTGTAGAGAGACAAATGAAAGAATGATCGAAGCTATTAAGGAGTTCCTGAAGAAAATGTGGTGTGTTAGATGTAGGGATTAGTGGTGTGAATGGTATGAAAGATGGTGTCCGTTTTCTGTTTGCCATTTTTCTTTTTTCCCTACAAGAGTTGCCGATACAAAGGCCTGGCTCAGGAGTAATCTCGAGCCAGCTGTAGCATCAAGATCAAGATCATAATAATAGTAATAAGGGTGAGAGAGGAGTTAGGCAAGGATGTATATTGTCACCAACCCTTTTTAGCCTGTATACAGAGGAGTTAGCAGCCAGAATGATAAGAATAAATATAGGGATAAGTGTGGGGAATGATAAAATATGCGATTATCAGTGAATCAGCAGATGAGCTTCAAAGTTTGTTGGATGTTGTATATGGGTATGGAAGAGATTTTGGAGTGAAGTTTAGCGGTGAGAAAAGCAAGGTCATGATTGTGAATAGGTCAGAGCATGAAAGTAATGTGGTATGGAGACTTGGAGAGAATGAGCTGAAACAGGCGCAAGAATACAAGTACTTGGGGATGTGGATGATTCCTAGTGGGTGGAGAAAGACAAAGAATGAAAAGATAAGCATGGTGAACCAGTGGATAGGTCGTTTGGGAAGCGCTGCAAGGATGAAAAGAGTGAGCATGAGAGAAGTGTGGAAGAGTGTGGCTGTGGCAAGTATAATGTATGGTATGGATGTGATTGCATGGGATGAAAGTGAAATTGATAAGTTAATAGTGGGGCAGAATAGAGTAGCAAGGATGGCACTGAGTGCACCGAGGTACACAGCAGTAGAAGCCTTGAGAGGTGATATGGGATGGAGCACTTTTAGGGAAAGACTCAACAAAGCGACACTTAGGTACAAGATTAAGCTTGAGAGAATGGATGATGCAAGAATAGCAAGAAAGATGCACCTGTGGAATGAAAATGGAAGTAAATGGAGGAAGAGGTGCATGAGAATGACAGATAGGAGTGGATTACAAGTTGTGTGGGCGATGAGAATGGCTGGGAGGAATCAAAATGAGCGTGAATGGGTGGTAACAAGAGAAGGCAGAATGGGAACTAAATGAAATGCTGTGAGAAAATGGAAGAATGAGATAAATAGAGAAGTGAAATGTGTGGGACTGAATGAATGGAAGAATGAGATGGAAAGAAAGAGGACCCTGAAATGGTACAAGGAGAACGAGGCCCCGATGTATGAAAGGTGGTATGATGGAAGCCTGGGCGGTGATCTTCTCTTCCCAGCGAGGGCACAGTGTATAGATGTGAATGCAAGGAGTTACAGATGGTCTGAGATCCGCAGCAAAGTGTGCCATATGTGTGACATGGGAGAGGATGAGACAGTGGAGCATGTGGTGTTGGAGTGTGTGAAGTATGCCAGAGACAGGAATGAGATGATGCAAGTGATACTGACTGAGTTAGGGCATGATAGGAATGAAAGAGTGGAGAAGACAGGAAGGCAGTGGATGGTGTTGCTGCTGGGACTGTGTAGAGAGACGAACGAATGAAAGGATAACTGAGGCGATGAAAGAGTTTCTGTAGAGAATGTGGAGTGCCAGATGTAGGAACAATTAGTGTAGTGTTCGTTTTTCTTTTTTTCCCTTTTCTACAGTTGTCGATCCAAAGGCTTGGCTTAGGAGTGATCCCCAATCCCCCGTACCATTAAGATCAATAATAATAATGATAATAATAATAATGATAATAATAATAATAATAATAATAAATAAGTAGCAAAATAATGAGTGAAAATAAGGAGTATCTACCATACCATTAATTTCTATATTTATAAGCATATCTCATTGTAGGGATTCCTCTTAACGGCAAATTTGAACAGAAATAATAAAAAAATAGTAAATAAATAAATAAATAAATAAATAAATAAAAAAAAACGTAAAAAACATATACGGTATCAAACAGTATTCACCACACCACGTGTTCCTATGTTTAACGTACACTTCAGAAATTTCCCCACTGCCTCAATTATCCTCTTTATTTTCTCTGCCATGTCATTCGTATTATACCCCAATTCAGTCAGAATTACTTGATTAATCTTTTCCATCTCACGTTCCATTAACTTAGCTTCTCATGTTCCACTGTTCTGCAGATTGTTCTTCCATATAGGAATGCAGTTTTAAAAAACTGCAGAAACAAGGTTCAGCTCACAATCTGCTAACTCACATTCCTCGAGGCAGTCACAGATTCCCGTGCCCTCACTATCACAGGCTAGGAATCCATCCACACAGATTTCCAGCTCCCGGCCCTTAAATATGAATTAAGGTAAAATGTGTAGTACTGAAGAAGGGGGTCTCAAGACACTTCTCTAATTCTGGAGTTTCTTCTGGCTCAGCTTTTTAGAGACTGGCACCTTAAATAGACTTTTTTTCTTCCACATTCCCGTTATTTTGGTTGTCATGACTGTCAATGAATTCTACACATTCATTGGAATGGTATTAGTAATGGGCACCTTGAGGAAAGAAACCATGTGGGACTACTGGAGCACTGATATCATGACTCTAACTTCACTTTTCTCAAAACTATTATCGCAAAAACGACTTCTTTTTATCATGAAAATTTTGCTCTCTATTTAGTCCTTACTAGAAGGTGTGGATTTATGAGAGTCTAGTGCAGTATCGTGCAAAAAAAAAAAAAAAAAAACGACTACACATTCCATCCAAAAGATAGATTCGGCTAAAAATATTTATCGTGTTATTGTAGGACAGGCTACATTTTCGACATGGTCTTGTACACCAGCGACACCAGTAAACTCAAATACGATAGATCGAGTGGGTTGCTTGCTGCATTATTAAGACATTCGTGGACCCTCATCTCGGCGAAGTTTACATGCTTTACTATGATAATTGGTACATGACTTCCACACTCACCAAGTTCCTCTTGGACAGCAATACTGGGACATGTGGCACGTGTAAATGGAATGAGCGGGGCATACCTTATCTCCCCTCCAAGAGACACATGCAGTAAGATAAAACAATGTACGTAGAAGCACAAAAGTGTCTTATAGTTTCATTGAGAGACAAGTGAGACATCCACATTATGACAACTGTGCATGAGCCTATCGTTGCACAAAGCAGAAAAAAAAAATACAGGAAACGGAAACCTCAAGCTGTCCTCGATTATGACTTTAAAATGAGACGTTGACAAGTCAGATTCCACGTTCTCTAGTGCGGCCTGTTCACAGAAGTCGACTAGGTGGTACGAAAAAAAAAAAAAAAACTGTTCTTTCACCTTGATATGACTATATGTTGAATGTGCATGTTCTTTACGGTTAAGTTACTGGAAGGAAGACGACGCTTGACAAATTCATAATCGAGGTAACAAAACAGCAGATCGCCACTCATCATGCTGAGCTTCGCCGTGAAAGCGACCGAGCGGGAGAACAGTACAACCACCACTTCCACTACCACCATCACACCACCACCACCATCAGAATAGCCAGCTACGTCTCAGCTACGCGCACCTGTAAAGCACTTGCCGCTAAATGAAAATGAGGTGGCCGGAGGTAGCCCAGTGTAGACATTACAACAGCCACCTCGTCCATCACGCCTAGTGGATGATGGGCACTGCATTGCACACCTTCCTCTTACTGCTACTGGGAAAGTCCCAACGACGGTGTTACACGCGCAGCAATGCTACAAGTCGCCCACCTAGCCGCCACGGCACCACGTACAGTATATGTGTGAGGTGTTGCGTACCACATTGTCTCTTGGATTGATTCAGGGACTATCACATTCCTCTTCTAAATAAAAAGGTTATATATGATATATAATTTTATTTGTTTTAAATTTTCTGTAAGTGTTATCATGCAGTGTGACAATCCACACCCAAGATGCTTCTCACTGGTCAGGAGGAACGTATTTTTTTGTTCCATATGCACAGGATAAGAGAGAGAGAGAGAGAGAGAGAGAGAGAGAGAGAGAGAGAGAGAGAGAGAGAGAGAGAGAGAGAGAGAGAGAAGACCAGATACTTTGATGATTACATATTCTTATTTTCCATTTCTTTGCACACACACACACACACACACACACACACACACACACACACACACACACACACACACACACACACACACACACACACACACACACACACACACACACACACACACACACACACACACACACACACACACCTTTGGAGAGGGAAATCTATGGCATAAAAAAAAGAAATTAATAAACATATTCTACACATTAACATCTTGCTTATATTTCCAGCTATGTTTTTTGTGATGTTGATGTGTCTGTCTGGGAAGAGAGTAGAGACGGGATATACCTGTCTAAATGCGTGAAATTCAACACATGCTGTATAAGTCTGCCTGTATATTTCATTGACGGTCTTTGTTGTTCGTCTGCATTATCTTGTGTGTGTGTGTGTGTGTGTGTGTGTGTGTGTGTGTGTGTGTGTGTGTGTGTGTGTAAATGCTTTTTCTACTCGCACACCTGAACTCCTTAATCTCCAATCCATTCTCCCTCCATTCCTATCCCTCCCTACCATTCTCCCTCCCCCACCCCCATACCACACACACTCGAGGGCAGGAGGCTGTGTGCACCCCCATGAAACGCCGCCTCACCCATAGAGGTTCATCCGTTCAAAATTTTCTCAGACAGATTTAGGTGGATCAAATGTCGCAAGAAATACAGTGGTAAAAAATAAGAATGAAAAAAAATAATTGAAAGGTAAAATTAAAAACTAAGATGTTGAAAGTTCCCTGACAACACTTCGTTGGGAAAATTAAAGTTGCAACAAGCACCTTGTTCTCGCATCAGTAACATTGGTAATAAGGATGAGAATCGGTGGAAAGCTTTTATACTGCTGCTCAGCCATATAACATATATGAGGATAAAGCAAGTGAACATCAAGACACACATTCTACCCA
>NC_087182.1:12517380-12527380 GCF_035594125.1 Scylla paramamosain
TGTTCTCTTCCTGATAGTTCATGTCCACCTTTGATGTGAGAAGAGCGGCAGGTGAGACGGTCAACAAAATCCACTTAGTTCTCCACGCACATGCACGTCAACTGGGCAGCGTGGAGTGGTGGAGTGTTGGAGGTTGAGGCTGGTGCTGGTTCTCTTATGTCTTATGGATGTTGCAAGAGCTTTCATCACTGCAAACACTTCCTTTCACTGCCAGAAACACCAGCTTTCGCCATTAAAAACAGACTCTTTCATCACCACAAGCACCTCCATTCATTCCCACACGTACTTTCTTTCGCCAACATACGAGAAGCATCTCCTTTCACCACCACGAACATTTTTTTTACTACCACATACTCCTTTCATCATCACAGACGCCTGCATTCACCTCCAAAAGCACCTGCATCCATCACCACAAACACCTTCATGCATCACAACAAACACCTCTTTTCATCACCACAAACTCCTCCATTCACCATCACAAACACCTCTCACTACAACAGACACCTCTATTCATCACCGCAAACACCTCTCTTTACTACCACAAACACTTCCATTCACCACCACAGACACCTCCATTCACCACCACCAACTCGTTCATTTATTACCACAGATATCACCATCACCTATGAGATTCTGTCACCACCAAACCTGCTTTCATCGTTTCATCACCGCTACTACTAATCAAGTCCCTTTCTCCACTATCACAGCTTCTGTTGTTTCTAATTTATCACGATAATACCACCACCACCATTGCTAACTAAGGTTTTGTCACTACCATGACTTCTACCGTCACTATAACCTATTGTAATGCCACTATAACCCACAATATCACAATCAGTTCTACCACCACCACCACTATCGCCACCAGTATTGTACCACAACCAGTATTGTCATCTTTGCTTATTGCTATATATGAAAGCCTCGATGATTTCCACAGGGACACTGATATCAAACACGTGGTACGTTTTCTGTGGTGTTTTAACTTTAACCTGAATGAGGCAAGCCCGATGTTTTGGAAGAGGAGCTGAGTGTATGAATAACTGATGGTTCTGATTAATTTTCGATTGGAAGTATGTGTGTGGTAAATAGGTAGAGGTATAATGTTTATGTATGTAACCCACACACACACACACACACACACACACACACACACACACACACACACACACACACACACACACACACACACACACACACACACACACACACACACACTACATATAAATGCATTAGTACGGATCATTAATGTTTAACAACTAAGCAAGTAAATAACAACACTGCAAACATCCTGAACATTTAAGGACAAATTAATTCATGTATAATGTTAGAAATATGTAGGCCATGAACAAATATACAAATGAACAGGTAACCATAATAAATAATTATAAATATCATTCGGAGAGCTAATATTTGGTGGTCAGCGTTCGTCTACATAACATAGGAGTTCGGAAGAGAACATTTATTTCATACTGTACAGGAGAGGCCAATAGTGTGCTTACATTATACAGGAGAAAAGGAGGAAGGAAGGAAGAATAGAAGAACAGGGAAGGTGATAAAGTAACTGAGGTGAGACAGGATAAGAAAAAGTGCTGTGAGTCTGGGAAGAAAAATGAGGCAGAAATCTGTATAAGTAAAAAGTTGGTAGAGGAAGCAAGGGAAGAGGAAAAGGAAGAGGAGGAGAAGGAGTAAAGACAGATGCTAACCATTTTGGAGGAAAGTAAGGCTTAAGTTACTGGAATATACATTAGCTGAGGAAAATTAGTTTTAAGTTAAGAAAAAAAGTGACGGAGAAATAAAAAAAAAAGTAAAGGACGAAGCACACACTCACACACACACACACACACACACACACACACACACACACACACACACACACACACACACACACACACACACACACACACACACACACACACACACACACACACACACACACACACACACCTTACTTACACACACACACGCACCCACGCACTCACGCACGCGAACGTCACATTTCAATAAGTTCTGGAGACTAAGCTTAAAAGAAAAATAAATAAATAAACAAATAAACCACTCCTGAGGTCGCTGAGTGACTACCTGAATGAACCCAGCACTTTCCGTTCAAGCTGGTCTATAGACAAAACACGGGAATCAGCGCTTCCAGCAAGCTCTCATAAAGCACAGTTTACAAATCAGGCTATATATATGTCCGCTGAAAACCTTACTTGCCTGTGAAAGAAGAGGTCTCGTAAAATTACAAACTCCAGTCGGTACTTTACCTGCCAGCAACCTGTAATAAAGTCACGTGGAGGGATGAACACCGCCTTTACACCTGGGCACCTTCATAACGTGGTCTTCGTTGCCGTAGAGTAACATGAAGTAGAGCAATAGAGGAAGGGAAAGAAGTGGAATTTGGCTGCGTTACTGGTAGTGTTGTGTGTGTGTATCAAGTTGATGTGATTATTGGAACGCTGTTATTACCTGAGAGGGTGGAGGAAATTCAAGGACTTGCTGCTACTACTACTGCTACTACTACTAGTACTAGTACTAGTACTGCTACTACTACTACTAACTACTACTACTACTACTACTACTACTACTACTACTACTACTACTACTACTACTACTACTACTACTACTACTATTACTACTACTATTACTACTACTACTACTACTACTACTACTACTATTATTACTACTACTACTACTACTACTACTACTACTACTACTACTACTACTACTACTACTACTACTACTACTACTACTACTATTGGTACTGCTACTATTACTACTATTGCTACTACTACTACTACTACTACTACTACTACTACTACTACTACTACTACTACTACTACTACTACTGCTACTACTACTACTGCTGCTGCTGCTACTACTACTACTGCTGACGATGATGATGATAGTAAATACTACATTAGTGGTGGTGGTGGTGGTGGTGGTGGAAATAGCAGCAGCAGTAGTAGTGGTGTTGGTGGTGGTGATGGTTGTTGTTGTTGTTGCTGTTGTTGTTGTTGTTGTTGTTGTTGTTGTTGTTGTTGTTGTTGTTGTTGTTGTCGTCGTCGTCGTTATTGTGGTGTTGGTGGTTGTTTTATGTTGTGGTTGTTTTTGTTATAGTAGTAGTGATTGTTGTTGTTGTTGTTGTTGTTGTTGTTGTTGTTGATGTTGTTGATGTTGCTGTAGCTAGTAAACTGTATTTGTCACTACTACCACCATTACCAAACTATCGTTATTATCACCACCACCATCAAACTATAACAACAACAACAACAACAACAACAATAACAACAATTACCACCACCACCACCACCATTACTACTACTACTACTACTACTACTACCAGCACAACAAACACCACCACCACCACCACCACCACCAGTACTACTACAACTACTACTACTACTACTGCTGCTGCTGCTGCTGCTGCAGCTGTTATTATCACCAACACCACTATCAACACCACCACCACAATCACCACCATCACCATTACCACCACCATCACCACCACCACCACCATAACCACCACCACGACAGCAACAACAGCAGTAACGTGGTAACACGCAGCTTCTTGCTTCTCCTTTGCTCCAGCCCTCTCGTGTCCAATCTTCGTGATGTCGGATTCTTAATAATGAGTTTTACGTGTAAATACGAGGGTGCGTTCGTTATGCGTCCATTCCTGGGAAAGAATCTAAGTATTTGTTACATTGTGGTGCACGCGCCGTGGTGTACACTAAAGGTTGCACTATCACAGCAGCGATAATGGTGTACTAAGTGTGTACTTGATATGTTGTTAAAGAGATAGTGTGGTGCAGAGCGGAACACACTCGCTGCTGGTGTGGTCATGAGGCGTCTGTCCACATACTAATTAAGGTTGCTGCATAGGACTTTTATTTATTTATTTATTTATTTATTTATTTATTTATTTTTTTTTTGTGTAGGAGGAGCACCGGCCAAGGGCAACAAAATCATAATAAAAAAAAAAAAAAAACTGCCCACTGAGGTCCGGTCCCCAAAGAGAGTCAAAAGCTGGTGGGCGGGGCGGATGAGGAAAACTGGCGAAGACGACTCAGAACCCCTAACTTCATAGAAGTTGTTTTATCTAGAGATGAAATGTGAAGTTTCCAGACTGGGTTATAAGTAAAGGACAGACCGAGGATGCTCAGTATAGAAGAGGGGCCCAGTTGAGTATCATTAAAGAAGAGGGGATAGTTATCTAGAAAGTTGTGTCGAGTTGATAGTTGGAGGAACTGAGTTTTTGAGGCATTGAACAATACCAAGTTTGTTCTGCCCCAATCATAAATTTTAGAGAGGTCAGAAGTCAGGCGTTCTGTAGCTTCCCTGCGTGAACTGTTTACCTCCTGCAGGGTTGGATGTAGAAAAGTGCAGGGTGGTATCATCAGCGTGGGAGTGGTTAGGACAAGAAGTTTGGTTTAGATCCTTGATGAATAATAGTGGATGACAGGACAGAACTCTGACGAACACCACTGTTAATAGGTTTAGGAGAAGAGCAGTGACCGTCTACCACAGGAGCAATAAAACGGTCAGAAAGAAAACTTGAGATAAAGTTACAGAGAGAAGGATAGAAGTCGTAGGAGGGTGGTTTTGAAATCAAAGCTTTGTGCCAGACTCTATCAAAAGCTTTTTGTTACGCCTATGGCAACAGGAAAAGTCACCAAAATCCCTAAAAGAGGAAAGCCAGATCACCAGTAGAGCGGCCTCGGCGGAACCCACACTGGCGATAAGATAGAAGGTTGTGAAGTGACAGATGTTTAAGAATCTTCCTGTTGAGGATTGATTAAAAAAAATTAGAGGCGAGAAATTAAAGAAGTTTTAGGAACTGGCTGAATGTAGACAAACTTCCAGTAAGAAGAAAAGGAAGATGTTGATAGACAGAGTTGGAAGGTGCAAGCACGGAGGCACAGTTTTGGAGTACAATAGGTGGGACCCCATCAGATTCACAAGCCTGAGGGTTAAGGCCAGCTAAGGTATGGAAAACATCACTGCGAAGAATCTTAATGGGTGGCATGAAGTAGTCGGAGGGTGGAAGAGAGGGAGGAACAAATCCTCAATCATCCAAGGTAGAGGTTTTAGCAAAGGTTTAAGAGAAGAGTTCAGCTTTAGAAAGAGATGAGATGACAGTGGTGCCATCAGGCTGAAATAACGGAGGGAAAGATGAAAGAAGCAAAGTTATTGGAGACGTCTTCAGCTAGGTGCCAGAAATCACGAGGGGGATTAGATCTTGAAAGATTTTGACACTTTCTATTAATGAAGGAGTTTTTGGCTCTTTTGGGAACAGACTTGGCATGATTCCGGGCAGAAGTATAAAGTACACGAGATTCTGATGATGGAAGGTTCAAGTACCTTTTGTGGGCCACCTCTCTATGATGCATAGCACAAGAACAGGCTATGTTAAACCAAGGTTTGGAAGATTTAGGCCGAGAGAAAGAGTAAGGAATGTACGCCTCTATGCCAGACACTATCACCTCTGTTATGCGCTCGGTACACAAAGATGGGTCTCTGACACGGAAGCAGTAATCATTCCAAGGAAAATCAGAATAATACCTCCTCAGGTCCCCCCCCCCAGTTAGCAGAGGCAGAACGCCTGAGGCACCTCTGCTTAGGGGGATCCTGAGGAGGGATTGGAGGGATAGGACAATATGAAGCTGTGATAAGAGGAGCCCAACAGAGAAAATAGGGTGACAGCATAAACAGGATTAGAGGTTAGAAAAAGGTCAAGAATGATGGCCGTTTCTGCAAGACAGCCAGGAATACGAGTAAGATGTTGTACCAGTTGCTTTAGGTCATGGAGGATGACAAAAGTAAAGGCTAGTTTACCAGGATGGTCAGTGAAGGGAGAGGAAAGCCAAAGCTGGTGGTGAACATTGAAGTCTCCAAGAATGGAGATCCCCGCAAAAGGGAAGAGAGAATGTGCTCCACTTTGGAAATTAAGTAGTCAAAGAATTTCTTATAGTTAGAGGAGTTAGGTGAGAGGTATACAGCACAGGTAAATTTTGAGAGTGACTCTGTTGCCGTAGCCAGAGGGTGGAAAGCTCGTAAGATTCAAGAGCGTGGGCGCGAGAGCAGGTTAAGTCATTGCGCACATAACGCACCATCCAGCTTTGGGTTGAAAATAAGGCTAGTGAAAGTAGGGAACAGAAAAGGGGCTACTATCAGTTGCCTTAGACACCTGTGTTTCAGTGGGGAAAATAAGATGAGGTTTAGTAGAGGAGAAGTGGTGTTTTACAGATTGAAAATTATATCCAAGGCCGCGAATGTTGCAAAGTTAATGAAAAAAAAGTTGAGGGGGATGTTAAGACACTTAGCGTCGATACCAGAAGAGCAGTCCGACCTAGGGAAATCTGTGATTCCTTCCCCAGATGGGGACTCCGAGGCTAGTGTAGTAGTCGCAATATTTAATTTAGAAGTTTGAGTTAGGGTTGTGTGTGTAATTAGGTACATGTAGTTTTGTGTGAAGGAAGGGAGCTTTCTTTAGAGGGCAGACTGTGACTGCCGCATTGTGTTGTGAAACACAAAGGGAAACGTTCAGTGAGGTCACTGCTGGGTTATTTATTGATGAGATTACGGCAGCCCCTGATCTAGTGCTTTAGATCTTATTGGGAGTAATTATCGTTTCGGCAGGTGTCTACTGCCTCCTCCTCCTTCCTATATTGAGTAGCTTCTGGCCACACCGCGACTACTTTCGAAAAGATTGAGTTGAAGTGATGCAAGTTTTTTCAGGGCATTTATTTTGGTACTAGTGACATATCAGTAATATCTGTACATTACTAACAGGAAAAACGCTCTTGAAAACCCGGCTAATTATATGTTTGGCTTTTTTAAAATATTCGTGGAGAGAGAACAAAGCATTTCCGAATACGGGTCTTTACTCGTGCAGGTAACTTCGGTAACACCCTCCATTATATTAACTCTTTATGTGTATTGAAAATCAAAGGCTCTGCGGTGTTTTAAAGCCTTTAGTGGACATCCTCACTTTATATCTGTTTTTCGTATATTTTCTTGTTTGTTTGTGTCATAAAAGCAAAATTTCTCTCTAGTAGCAACTCAGCCAAACGGGCAACTTTAGCATAGAAACCATAAACCTTTCAGAAAACTTACAGAAGATTGTGTAGGAGTTCTTTGGTCACTTTGGTGTACTTGGCTGTAATCTAACTCGGGAATAAAATAATGCCAGTAATCTGTATGTAAGGTCAGCACTTGAAGAGAAAATAGAAAGTAAAAAGAAGTACATACTTATAAATTTAAAATAATTCCCTGTCCATCAACAACAACAAAAAAAAAGGCATCAAAGGAAAATAAATGAATATGCAAAGGAATACAAATTGTTAAGACTACACATAAAGAAAAGATGAGTAATGGGCCACAAAAAGACACTAAAAACAAAGTAAATGCAGCTCATACACTATCACTTGGATTTTACCAATATTGAGTTGCCCAGTGTATCCACTAGTACCCTTACAAAATTTGGTAATGCTAACACTACAGACAATTAAAAATAAAGCTTTGAAATGCCCATTAATCGTGAAACATTCATATACCAGTCCCACAGAAAATGTACATATATAGCAAAACTCAAACCACTAAACATTTCAGTATATCAGAGGAAAACAGAAGACACAATAACAAACATACCTCAAGATCAAAAATATCTCCAAACAATACAAGACAACATCAACAACGAACTGAGTGGCTGTAGAAAAAACTCATAAAACAAATCATCACAAATCATCAAAGCAACACCTGCAATGGTATACAATAGAAAATGATAAGAAAGAAATACCTCACGGTATAGTATCGTCGAGAACATCCTTACTATCTGCTCTTAAATAAATATATATAATAATAATATTATATATATGTAATAAAATAATAGAAGTAGTAGTAGCAGTAGTAGTAGTTGTAGTAGTAGTAGTAGTAGTAGTAGAAGTAGTAGTAGTAGTAGTAGTAGCAGTAGTAGTGGTACTAGTAGTAGTAATAGTAGTAGTAGTAATAGCAGTAGAAGTAGTAGTAGTAGTAGTAGTAGTAGTAGTAGTAGTAGTAGTAGTAGTAATAGTAGTAGTAGTAGTAGTAGTAGTAGTAGTGGTAGTAGTAGTAGAAGTAGTTGTAATAGCAGCAGCAACAGCAGCAGCAGTATCAGTAGTAGTAGTAGTAGTAGTAGTAATAGTAGTAGTACTAGTAATAGTAGTAGTAGTAGTAGTAGTAGTAGTAGTAGTAGTAGTAGTAGTACTACTACTACTACTACTACTACTACTACTACTACTACTACTACTACTACTACTACTACTACTACTACTACTTAATAATATTAACAACAACAACAATAATAATAGTAATAGTAAATCTTGGCGACAGGCAATAAGTGAAAGGATCAGTTTAGTTGTGGTTCTGTTAGTGTGTCAAACGTTTCGGTGTCTTATTTCGATTCATTTTAACAAGCTGTACTGGAAGTTGCTTTATTTCGATTCATTTTAACAAGCTGTACTGGAAGTTGCTTGGAGTTTTCAAGGATGTTTTCATGATTTTGTAAATAATGATAGCTTAAGAACACCTCTACATAATCAATAGGGGAAAATGTCACGAAAATCTTGCTAACCACATATGTCGTAACCCTCCTCCTTTAAGGGAAGGCAGAGGCTACGCAGGAACTGTACTAATTCTTTATATAACAAACACTACAAGGTTTAAATCCAGGTAACCGAGAGTTAAGGCCGGGGTTCTCACAGTGGGGTAAGCCACAAACGCAGTTCAGAAACGTTAACACTATTTATTAACCAGTAATCAACACATTCCAAAGATACTCGCAAGCAACGAAAGACCAGAATTCCACCACATATTAAAACATAGAATGACCTTTAAATAAATCTTGACGTCACTATTCACTTTACTTTAGCAGGATTTTATCGACCAACTCAGGTCATTCAATAACATATAGCACATTAAAATGTAAGGACACACATAACATAATCACATAAAAGAATAATCAAATGTAACATTAAAATATTAGCACTACATGCGAAGTGGCACAAAAAAAAATATTAAAATCACTCTTCAAGATTCAGCATTATATCAACACATGGAAAATGACATAAAATATATGAGGACCACAGTATACTGAAATAACATTTTAAATCGAGACACACAAGGCACTTAGGAAAAATCTTCTAAGTATTACCTACGACCAAGACGAGGCAGAGAACGACTAGGAGCTTCATGGTGCTGTCAAGTGGGAGCACCTTCCAGGAACTTGTAACACTCCACTCTTGGAGTGTAGTTAGGTCTGAGAGAATCGTTCGCTACTTCGCCTTATATTCCATTTTGACGACGGCAACGTCGACCTACGTACATTACTATCTACTACTACATAAGGAGTTATCCTTAAGGTTCAAAATCTAACTAGTTAGTACACTCATCTCTTTCTTCACTCCACACGATCACCAGGATACTTATACTTCACTGTAGATGCGTAAGAAACATGCCTCGTAGGGAGTCTATGGTTAATAACCTTTACACGCCTTTACACACGTTTTTCTATGTCCTTCTAGCTCGTGCATTACTGAAGTTAACAGTGGGTCACTGTTTTGTGTTTTGTGAGGTCAGCGACTGTAAGGTAACTTGATCACAAGATTGATTGCGAATAGGCTAGGTCCATTAACTACACGGCCTTAGTCACATTTACCTTTACTCGGCGCTCGGGTGCCTCGGCATCAGGGCAGGCACTGTCCTGTTCGTGTGACCAGGGATGCCGTAAGCCTCACGAGGGGTCACGGGGGTGACCAGTGACCTCTGGGGCAATGGGTGGCCAAGGCCTGGGTGCCTTGGCGACAACATACCCTCGGCTTGGCTGCGACACATATATAGCCAGTCAAATAATGGCTAATGTAAACGATAAAAGGTCAATCTAAACCTTAGTTTGATTATAAGATACCGGATTATATTGATTTGGATAATCTAGTATATTGTTTAAGTAAGGGATTCGGTAAAAACG
>NC_087182.1:12534880-12537380 GCF_035594125.1 Scylla paramamosain
GTGTGAAAAACGTTACTGTCTGTGATAGTGGTGTCAGTAGTAATGGTGATAGTGTTTGTAATGGTGCTAAGTCTTTCACTCTTATGGTCGTCTTTTATTAAGCATTCAAATCACTATAATAAATCGTTTGGACGGGCAACGGCGGCTGCGGTGGTGGTGGCGGTTGCGGTGGTGGTGGTGGTGGTGGTGGTGGAGGAGTCAGTAAGCCTGCGGCAGTAATGGTTCATCTGATTCCCCTTTACTCTGGCAGCGCTCCAGGACCTCGTGTAAGTTCGCCATTAAATTTGAAAATACAGGCAACGGGGCTCCCTCTCTTTATAAGGGAAGAGGAGGAGAAGGAGGAGGAGGAGGAGAAGGAGGAGATGTAAGGTCAGAAAGGTCACAAGGTCAAGGGAAGTTAGGTCAAGAGGTTCATCCATTTTTTCTTTTTTTAATTTTATATTTTCGGAGAGAGAGAGAGAGAGAGAGAGAGAGAGAGAGAGAGAGAGAGAGAGAGAGAGAGAGAGATGTGTGTGTGTGTGTGTGTGTGTGTGTGTATTGTCTGCTTGACTGTCCTGCTTTTTTCCTTCTTTTCTTTCTCTTCTTTCTTCCTTCCTTCCTTCCTTTCTTTCTTTCTTTCTCTCTCTTTCTTTCTTTCTTTCCTTCTTTCTGGCTGTCTGTCCATCTGTCTCTCATTCTACCTTGTCATCCGTTCTTTTCTGAGTGGATGAGTGTCTCATTATATACCCTCCTTGCCTGTATGTCTATTTGGCTGTTCATTCCAAAATCAGACTGAAAACAGGAGTGACAGAGCGTGTAATCGTGAATAAAAGAACATAAAAAAAGTAAAGAATGAATATAAGTGAATATGAAACGAAAAAAAGAGGCGTGCGTGGAAGGTACAAAACATGAGAGAGAGAGAGAGAGAGAGAGAGAGAGAGAGAGAGAGAGAGAGAGAGAGAGAGAGAGAGAGAGAGAGAGAGAGAGAGAGAGAGAGAGAGAGAGAGAGAAACACGTTATATTTGGTCTCACAGTACATTACAGTATGAATAGTGTTTAATATTAAATCAAGCATTTACAGACCGAATCCAATGAACCAAAGTTGTAATACAAATTAATTGCAACAAAAGTGATTGTCGAGGTGCCACAGATCTCCTTTACCAGACTGATGACATTACATGAGATATTAACTAAACTTATGTTACATTCATATACGTCTATATCTGCACGATTCATTTATTCATACATACCTAATTACATACCAGTTTATTATTACTACCATTATCGTAATTTTGCATCTTCTTTCTTACAATTCTCTTTTGCGACTGGCTTCTTGATTGGGTCTTAGTTTTCTGTCTTCTCTTACCATTGGCTGATCCACTACTCTATAAAAATACACATATCTACACAAATACGCACATACACATACGAGTATATACGAATATACATACACACACACGTATACCACATACTCACGAATACTTGTCACAATGACGTATAGAAAATAATAAATAAGTAGACAAAAAATACCACAATTACTTAGCCACAAACACTTAACCAGTATCTCTACAAATTCTTCTTCCCTTCCGCCTCTTTGGCCTATGTAGCTCCCTGGCTCCTCGTCACCGTGCGCGGCTGAGGAGAAAACAAAGCTCTTTTCCACTCCTGTGACTCTTGGGGGCTGGTGGTTGCCATGAGGATGATGAGGTTGTTGACAAGTGATGCACCTCAATGACAGTCACGCAGGGAGGGATATAATAATAACACAAAGGAAAACAGGATGTAGTTGATAGAATAACGCCTCTCTCTCTCTCTCTCTCTCTCTCTCTCTCTCTCTCTCTCTCTCTCTCTCTCTCTCTCTCTCTCTCTCTCTCTCTCTCTCTCTCTCTCTCTCTCTCTCTCTCTCTCTCTCTCTCTCTCTCTCTCTCTCTCTCTCTCTCTCTCTCTCTCTCTCTCTCTCTCTCTCTCTCTCTCTCTCTCTCTCTCTCTGTTAGGGGTACATCTCTCTTTTATTTTCCTCGTCCTCCTCCCCTCCTTCATTTTCGTCGTCCTTCAGCTCCGTTTTCTTTTCTGCGTTAATCTAGCATGGAAGATTATAAGAATTAAGTTCCCAATCCCTCGATCTCAATGAAGCTCAAACATTTGCCCCCGAGCAGTAATCTGGCGACGCTCCATCCACTGTGGTTCGTTCACTGCGCAAACCGTTTTCGGAATAACAATGCATGCGCCTGATTTTTATTTTCTTATCTTTTTATCAGTATAATTTTTTTTGACATGATTAAGGTTCACAAACATACACAAAAAAGAATAAATGACCCGAAACGAAACTCCATTTGTCGTTTGTGTTATTAGTTTCACAGGAATTTATGAAAGGCACGAAAAATGTGTTGTTGGAAAGTGAATGAGAGAGAGAGAGAGAGAGAGAGAGAGAGAGAGAGAGAGAGAGAGAGAGAGAGAGAGAGAGAGAGAGAGAGAGAGAGAGCGCATGTGCGGAGCTAGTTGTACAAAGGAAACAGAAATG
>NC_087182.1:12542380-12544880 GCF_035594125.1 Scylla paramamosain
TCTTCACTCAGACCTTTGCCACAAATTCTACTCTGGATGATTCTGGATTGTTCTCTCTCTCCACCATCGTCTGATTATTTCATGTCTTCTATTTATATTCTTCCTCAGGACGTTTTTCATGCCCTCGGTGGCCTTAACTTTCGGAGGGCTTATGGTCTCATGTGGTCCCTCCTATTGTCCTCCTGAATGTACCTCCATGCATCTTCAGTGGGCCCTTTTTCGTTTTCTTTTTGTTGCCTTTGGCCACAAACCTTCTTACATAAAAAAGAGAAAAAAAATAGTAGTGTTAGTAATAGTAGAGATACGTGCAACAATAGCAGCAGCAACAGTGGTAGTAGTAGTAGTAGTAGTAGTAGTAGTAGTAGTAGTAGTAGTAGTAGTAGTAGTAGTAGTGGTGTTAGTGGTAATAGTAGTAGTAGTAGTAGTAGTAGTAGCAGCAGAAGTAACAGTAGTAGCACCAACATCATCAACAACAGCAACAACAAAAACAACAACAACAACAACAACAACAACAACAACAACAGCAACAACAGCAGCAGAGCAGCAGCAGCAGCAGCAGCAGTAGCAGTAGTAGCTGTAGTAGTAGTAGTAGTGCTAGTAGTAGTAGTAGTAGTAGTTCGTTTTTGCTATAACGGGAGTAATAATGTTAGAAGTAGTGAAACAATACAACAACAGCGGTAATAATAACAACAACAACAGCAACAACAACATTAGCAGCAATTGCAGCTTTAGGTAGGAAGGTACAGGCCGTAGCTGCATTTTCCCTAATAGCAAACCAATAAAAATAATCCATAAACAACATCCCACCAAGCCTTGTCAATACTCCATAAAATAAATGGTATAAACCAGAACACACCAAGCACAGTAAACTTTCAACACAAACACGGCACGCGTATTCATGATAGCACGCACTGAAAATAATAAAAGCTTAAAAACATTTCCTTGCTTCACCTGCCTGTCTTTCAGCTTCGTCTATTCTGCTTCCCGTGCGTTGCCCCTCGCGACTCGCTCCTCCCATGCAGGTAACGAGCGAAGGCAAACAGGTCGTTGTAGGAAGCTTAACAGACAAGTTTGAACAGTAGACAATGGTTTTCCTGGCGCGCTGCTGAAGGTAAAGAGCTTGTTACCTGAGAGAGAGAGAGAGAGAGAGAGAGAGAGAGAGAGAGAGAGAGAGGAGAGAGAGAGAGAGAGAGAGAGCGAGAGAGAGAGAGAGAGAGCGGTTACTGCACATTTTACATTTGTACACTTTCCTATTACTCTAGCGTTTGAGAAAGAAGAAAAAAAATATGACTAACAATTTTCTCCGTATAACTACAAAAGCAAATTATTTTTAAAATTGATTTAAAATTTTTAATAATATTTACCTTCTCCTTTCGTTTCTTTTCTTATTTAAGTCCCATTTTTTTCTCTCTCCTGCTTCCCATTTCCGCCTCCTTCCTCTCCTTCCACCTCCTTTCCCTCTGTATATTCCCTTGTCTTCCTTATTTTCTTCTTCGTCGCTCCCCTCTCTCCCTACTCTCCCTTCCTTCACTCTTCACGGAACACGCCTCGCCTCATCAGCCTCGTGTTGATATGATGCAAGCTCGGGGCAGCAGATTAATGAGCTCTAGAAAACTGAGATTGTTCTTGAGGCGAATTGATGAAATACGATCCAGCAAATTTGGTGTCCTGCGTCTTTTCGGCTCTCGAGGGAAAGAAAAAAAAAGATAGAAAATAAAGGAAGAAATAAGGAAGAGATGAATGTTGGTGATGCAGACAAGGGGAAAATGGGAAATATACAGTGAGAGGGAAAGAAGAAAACAGTAAGATAACTTCAATGAAAGGAAATGTACTGTTTTAGAGATTGAGAAGTAAGAAGAGGAAGAGGAAGGAGAGAATGATAATAAGAGGAGACAGAGGAAGTGGATGATGAAGGAATGGAGGAAAAGGAGCTGGGGAATATCCGGAGAAGGAGAGGAAAGGAAGAGGAGAAGGCTAAAGAGGAAGAGGAGGAGGAGGGACAGGGGAAGGAGGAGGATGGAAAGGAGGAGAGAAATGCAACATGATAATTTATGCATTAATGTAATAAATATTCTAATTAAGCCAAAACAGAACTAACATCTTTCATAAATTTTTGAGTTATGAGTCTGAAATACTTACTAAGATATATGAATCTGTCTTTATATGTATGTCAAATTATGTGCTACGTGATATGTACGTAATAATATGTACGTTCTACTTACTATCAGATATTTTTTTGTTATGTGTGTAAATAAGACAAAATATATGAATGAATCGGATCATCATGTTCTAATAATCGTGAGATGTAACAGCGATACTACTACTACTAGGTCTATTAGAATCAATACAGAGGAGAATGACTAAAAGGATACAGGGGATGAGGAGTATTCCTTACGAGGCGAGATTGAAGTTGTTAAATCTATATTTTTTAGAGAGACGTAGATTAAGAGGGGACCTGATAGAAGTCTTTAAGTGGTATAAAGGTTATAACAAGGGGGAT